>NW_026644929.1:0-55746 GCF_030020395.1 Manis pentadactyla | reverse complement strand
TGTTACTGTTCAGGTATGCATAAGGATGAATATATCATTGAGTGTGAGTGTCAGTGGGGACTTTGAGGGTGCGTGAGTGTGAGAGACAGTATGTCTGAGCATGTGTGTGTAAGTGTGTGCAAATGTGTGTTCTAAAGACTGTTTTTAATGTGTGTGCGTGTGTAAATTGTATGAATGTGTGAGAGTGACAGCACAAAAGACGAATGTCTGTGTGTGTGAACATTTGTGTGTATATGAGAGTCTGTGTAAGTGCGTTTGCTGGGGTGCTAGTGTGTGTGTAGGTGTCTGAGTGTGAGAAAATGAGAGTTTGTGAGTGTGTATTCGAGAATGCTGCAGATTTTGTGTGATTGTGTTATTTTGCTTGAATGCGTGTGTTTGAGTGTCTGTGTGGTTGCTTTCACATGTGTGATGTTTGCTTGTGTGTGTGAGTGTGTGGGTCTGTGTGTGCGTCTGCTTGTGTGTCAGTGTGAGAGTGTGAGGGGAATGGGGTGAATTATGATGCAAGGGTGCCTAACATGTTTGGAAGCGAAATGGGCATTCTCTGAGATAACAGAAAGCGACAGAACATGGTGGGAGACTATATATAGGAGTGCAATGTTGTCGAATGGTTTGGAAAGTGCTGCAATGTGACGCAATAGATGGTTCCTGTGTGTTTTGGAAGAGAACGGATCCTTCTTTGATGGAAAGAAACGCAGTAGAACGTGGTGGATTGTTGTAGAATGCAGTGGAATGTTGTGTAATGGAGAGCATTGTGATGAAGTGGAGAGAAAGTGAGTGGTTTGGACACGAGAGTAGCCTTCTTTCATGGAATGGAATGCAATACATGTTGATGGATTTTTGGGTACGATAGTAGAAAATTGTGGAATGGAGTGAAATGTAGTGCAATAGACGGTTGAGGACCTTGTTTTATGCGAACGGTTGTATGTGTGTGTGACTGTGCAGCTGTGTGCGTTTGTGTGAGTGATTGTCATAGAGAGTGTGAGTGTGGAAGAGAGCGTGTGCATGATTGTGAGGGAGGTGTTGTGTGAGTGCACATGTGTGTGAAAGGCTGAGTGTGAGTGTGTTTATGGGAGTGTGTGTGAGCATGCTTATGTGAGAGTGAATATGAGGGATTACATGTGCGTTTGTGAGTGTATGAGAATGTGTGGGTGTGTGTGATACTGTGAGCCTGTGTGAGTACATGTATGAGTGTGAGAAAATGTGTGAGAATGTGAGTGAGTACATGTGAGTCTGAGTGAGGATATGTCAGTGTGACAGTGACTATGTCAGGTGTGTAGGTCTGCACATGTGTTTGGGTCTATGTACATGTGTGTGTTTGTTAGTTTGTGAGACTATAGGTGTCTGTGAGTGTGCGATTGTTGATATGTGATTGTGTGAGTCTGTGTGTGTCGGGCAGTGGGTGAGTTTGTGATAGTGTGAGAGGATTGCTTACTTTATTGTGTGTGCTTTGGTGAGCATATGTTTGTTGGTGTTTCTGTGAGCGTGTTTGTGAGAGCGGAGGTATGTGAGTGGAAGTGTGACTCTGAATGTGTGACTGTGTGTGTTTGTGATAGTATGAGTGCATGTGAATATTTGTTAATCTTTGAGTGTGCTTGTGTGTGAGTTTCAGTGGTCAGTAAGTATGTGTGTGTGTGTTTGTGAGTTTTTGTGAGTGTGTTTGTAGGTGTGGGAGTGTGGGAGAAGGTTTTATTTTGTGACAGTGTGTGTTTGCTAATGTGTCTGAATGTCTGAATGATTGTGTGACTGTACGTGTTTGTGAGTGAGTGTGCGTGTGGTAGTGTGTGTGTACGAATGTGTGAGTGTGTCTGATTATGAGTATGAGTGTGTCAGAGTACCTGAGTGTGTGTTTAAATGTGATTGTGAGAGTGCTGGTGAGTGGGAGTGTGCGGGTGTGTATATGGCTGTGCTATTGTTTGAGAGAGTGTGTGATGGTATGTGAGGATGGGTGTGAGTTTGTCTATGTTTAGGTGTGAGAGTGTGTGTGAGTGTGTGTTAGTGTGTGATGCTGTGTGACATTATGTGTTTGTGTGAGTGTAGTTGTGTCAGAGAGGGCTTGCGAATATTCACTTTTGAATGTGTGAACGAGTGTGAGCCTTTGTGTGATGGTGTGTGTGAGTGAGTGTTTCTGTTTGCCATTATGTGTGTGATTGTGTGAATGAGTGTGACCAGTTAGAAATTTATCTGTGTGCGTACTTGTGTGAGTGTATATGACAGTGAGATTGTGAGCAGGTGTGAGTCTGTGAGTGTGTGTTTGTGTGTGTGAGAGTGTGTGTGATGGTGTGCTTGATGTGCGTCTGTGCATTTGTGTCTGCGTACATGTGAGTAATTTTGTGACAGTGTGTACAACTGTGTGTATTCTGGTGTGTGCCTGTGTGAGTGTGTGATTTTGTGTGGTTTTCAGTGAGTGAGCATGTGTTTGAGAGTGTCAGTGTGCAAGGGACTGTGTGTGTTGTGTGAGAGTGTGAAAGGTGATAGTATGTGATTGTGTGTGAGTTAATATGAGCAGGTGTGTTTGAGTGTTTAAGTGAGTGTGTGTTTGTGATAGAGTAGCTTGAGTGGGTGTGTTACTCTGTGTGTATGAGTGACTGTGTGCTTCTGTTTACACGAGAGTGTGTGTGAGTGTGTGTTGGTGTTTGCAGGTGTGGAAGTGAGAGATAGACTGTGTGACTGTGTGAGTGTGTGTGATTGTGTGATTGTATGTGAATAGTTGTGAGGGTATGTATGCACGTGTGTGTGAATGTGAGTGTTTGAATGTGCACAAGTGCGTATGTGAGTGTGTTACTGTTCAGGTATGCATAAGGATGAATATATCATTGAGTGTGAGTGTCAGTGGGACTTTGAGGGTGCGTGAGTGTGAGAGACAGTATGTCTGAGCATGTGTGTGTAAGTGTGTGCAAATGTGTGTTCTAAAGACTGTTTTTAATGTGTGTGCGTGTGTAAATTGTATGAATGTGTGAGAGTGACAGCACAAAAGACGAATGTCTGTGTGTGTGAACATTTGTGTGTATATGAGAGTCTGTGTAAGTGCGTTTGCTGGGGTGCTAGTGTGTGTGTAGGTGTCTGAGTGTGAGAAAATGAGAGTTTGTGAGTGTGTATTCGAGAATGCTGCAGATTTTGTGTGATTGTGTTATTTTGCTTGAATGCGTGTGTTTGAGTGTCTGTGTGGTTGCTTTCACATGTGTGATGTTTGCTTGTGTGTGTGAGTGTGTGGGTCTGTGTGTGCGTCTGCTTGTGTGTCAGTGTGAGAGTGTGAGGGGAATGGGGTGAATTATGATGCAAGGGTGCCTAACATGTTTGGAAGCGAAATGGGCATTCTCTGAGATAACGGAAAGCGACAGAACATGGTGGGAGACTATATATAGGAGTGCAATGTTGTCGAATGGTTTGGAAAGTGCTGCAATGTGACGCAATAGATGGTTCCTGTGTGTTTTGGAAGAGAACGGATCCTTCTTTGATGGAAAGAAACGCAGTAGAACGTGGTGGATTGTTGTAGAATGCAGTGGAATGTTGTGTAATGGAGAGCATTGTGATGAAGTGGAGAGAAAGTGAGTGGTTTGGACACGAGAGTAGCCTTCTTTCATGGAATGGAATGCAATACATGTTGATGGATTTTTGGGTACGATAGTAGAAAATTGTGGAATGGAGTGAAATGTAGTGCAATAGACGGTTGAGGACCTTGTTTTATGCGAACGGTTGTATGTGTGTGTGACTGTGCAGCTGTGTGCGTTTGTGTGAGTGATTGTCATAGAGAGTGTGAGTGTGGAAGAGAGCGTGTGCATGATTGTGAGGGAGGTGTTGTGTGAGTGCACATGTGTGTGAAAGGCTGAGTGTGAGTGTGTTTATGGGAGTGTGTGTGAGCATGCTTATGTGAGAGTGAATATGAGGGATTACATGTGCGTTTGTGAGTGTATGAGAATGTGTGGGTGTGTGTGATACTGTGAGCCTGTGTGAGTACATGTATGAGTGTGAGAAAATGTGTGAGAATGTGAGTGAGTACATGTGAGTCTGAGTGAGGATATGTCAGTGTGACAGTGACTATGTCAGGTGTGTAGGTCTGCACATGTGTTTGGGTCTATGTACATGTGTGTGTTTGTTAGTTTGTGAGACTATAGGTGTCTGTGAGTGTGCGATTGTTGATATGTGATTGTGTGAGTCTGTGTGTGTCGGGCAGTGGGTGAGTTTGTGATAGTGTGAGAGGATTGCTTACTTTATTGTGTGTGCTTTGGTGAGCATATGTTTGTTGGTGTTTCTGTGAGCGTGTTTGTGAGAGCGGAGGTATGTGAGTGGAAGTGTGACTCTGAATGTGTGACTGTGTGTGTTTGTGATAGTATGAGTGCATGTGAATATTTGTTAATCTTTGAGTGTGCTTGTGTGTGAGTTTCAGTGGTCAGTAAGTATGTGTGTGTGTGTTTGTGAGTTTTTGTGAGTGTGTTTGTAGGTGTGGGAGTGTGGGAGAAGGTTTTATTTTGTGACAGTGTGTGTTTGCTAATGTGTCTGAATGTCTGAATGATTGTGTGACTGTACGTGTTTGTGAGTGAGTGTGCGTGTGGTAGTGTGTGTGTACGAATGTGTGAGTGTGTCTGATTATGAGTATGAGTGTGTCAGAGTACCTGAGTGTGTGTTTAAATGTGATTGTGAGAGTGCTGGTGAGTGGGAGTGTGCGGGTGTGTATATGGCTGTGCTATTGTTTGAGAGAGTGTGTGATGGTATGTGAGGATGGGTGTGAGTTTGTCTATGTTTAGGTGTGAGAGTGTGTGTGAGTGTGTGTTAGTGTGTGATGCTGTGTGACATTATGTGTTTGTGTGAGTGTAGTTGTGTCAGAGAGGGCTTGCGAATATTCACTTTTGAATGTGTGAACGAGTGTGAGCCTTTGTGTGATGGTGTGTGTGAGTGAGTGTTTCTGTTTGCCATTATGTGTGTGATTGTGTGAATGAGTGTGACCAGTTAGAAATTTATCTGTGTGCGTACTTGTGTGAGTGTATATGACAGTGAGATTGTGAGCAGGTGTGAGTCTGTGAGTGTGTGTTTGTGTGTGTGAGAGTGTGTGTGATGGTGTGCTTGATGTGCGTCTGTGCATTTGTGTCTGCGTACATGTGAGTAATTTTGTGACAGTGTGTACAACTGTGTGTATTCTGGTGTGTGCCTGTGTGAGTGTGTGATTTTGTGTGGTTTTCAGTGAGTGAGCATGTGTTTGAGAGTGTCAGTGTGCAAGGGACTGTGTGTGTTGTGTGAGAGTGTGAAAGGTGATAGTATGTGATTGTGTGTGAGTTAATATGAGCAGGTGTGTTTGAGTGTTTAAGTGAGTGTGTGTTTGTGATAGAGTAGCTTGAGTGGGTGTGTTACTCTGTGTGTATGAGTGACTGTGTGCTTCTGTTTACACGAGAGTGTGTGTGAGTGTGTGTTGGTGTTTGCAGGTGTGGAAGTGAGAGATAGACTGTGTGACTGTGTGAGTGTGTGTGATTGTATGTGAATAGTTGTGAGGGTATGTATGCACGTGTGTGTGAATGTGAGTGTTTGAATGTGCACAAGTGCGTATGTGAGTGTGTTACTGTTCAGGTATGCATAAGGATGAATATATCATTGAGTGTGAGTGTCAGTGGGACTTTGAGGGTGCGTGAGTGTGAGAGACAGTATGTCTGAGCATGTGTGTGTAAGTGTGTGCAAATGTGTGATCTAAAGACTGTTTTTAATGTGTGTGCGTGTGTAAATTGTATGAATGTGTGAGAGTGACAGCACAAAAGACGAATGTCTGTGTGTGTGAACATTTGTGTGTATATGAGAGTCTGTGTAAGTGCGTTTGCTGGGGTGCTAGTGTGTGTGTAGGTGTCTGAGTGTGAGAAAATGAGAGTTTGTGAGTGTGTATTCGAGAATGCTGCAGATTTTGTGTGATTGTGTTATTTTGCTTGAATGCGTGTGTTTGAGTGTCTGTGTGGTTGCTTTCACATGTGTGATGTTTGCTTGTGTGTGTGAGTGTGTGGGTCTGTGTGTGCGTCTGCTTGTGTGTCAGTGTGAGAGTGTGAGGGGAATGGGGTGAATTATGATGCAAGGGTGCCTAACATGTTTGGAAGCGAAATGGGCATTCTCTGAGATAACAGAAAGCGACAGAACATGGTGGGAGACTATATATAGGAGTGCAATGTTGTCGAATGGTTTGGAAAGTGCTGCAATGTGACGCAATAGATGGTTCCTGTGTGTTTTGGAAGAGAACGGATCCTTCTTTGATGGAAAGAAACGCAGTAGAACGTGGTGGATTGTTGTAGAATGCAGTGGAATGTTGTGTAATGGAGAGCATTGTGATGAAGTGGAGAGAAAGTGAGTGGTTTGGACACGAGAGTAGCCTTCTTTCATGGAATGGAATGCAATACATGTTGATGGATTTTTGGGTACGATAGTAGAAAATTGTGGAATGGAGTGAAATGTAGTGCAATAGACGGTTGAGGACCTTGTTTTATGCGAACGGTTGTATGTGTGTGTGACTGTGCAGCTGTGTGCGTTTGTGTGAGTGATTGTCATAGAGAGTGTGAGTGTGGAAGAGAGCGTGTGCATGATTGTGAGGGAGGTGTTGTGTGAGTGCACATGTGTGTGAAAGGCTGAGTGTGAGTGTGTTTATGGGAGTGTGTGTGAGCATGCTTATGTGAGAGTGAATATGAGGGATTACATGTGCGTTTGTGAGTGTATGAGAATGTGTGGGTGTGTGTGATACTGTGAGCCTGTGTGAGTACATGTATGAGTGTGAGAAAATGTGTGAGAATGTGAGTGAGTACATGTGAGTCTGAGTGAGGATATGTCAGTGTGACAGTGACTATGTCAGGTGTGTAGGTCTGCACATGTGTTTGGGTCTATGTACATGTGTGTGTTTGTTAGTTTGTGAGACTATAGGTGTCTGTGAGTGTGCGATTGTTGATATGTGATTGTGTGAGTCTGTGTGTGTCGGGCAGTGGGTGAGTTTGTGATAGTGTGAGAGGATTGCTTACTTTATTGTGTGTGCTTTGGTGAGCATATGTTTGTTGGTGTTTCTGTGAGCGTGTTTGTGAGAGCGGAGGTATGTGAGTGGAAGTGTGACTCTGAATGTGTGACTGTGTGTGTTTGTGATAGTATGAGTGCATGTGAATATTTGTTAATCTTTGAGTGTGCTTGTGTGTGAGTTTCAGTGGTCAGTAAGTATGTGTGTGTGTGTTTGTGAGTTTTTGTGAGTGTGTTTGTAGGTGTGGGAGTGTGGGAGAAGGTTTTATTTTGTGACAGTGTGTGTTTGCTAATGTGTCTGAATGTCTGAATGATTGTGTGACTGTACGTGTTTGTGAGTGAGTGTGCGTGTGGTAGTGTGTGTGTACGAATGTGTGAGTGTGTCTGATTATGAGTATGAGTGTGTCAGAGTACCTGAGTGTGTGTTTAAATGTGATTGTGAGAGTGCTGGTGAGTGGGAGTGTGCGGGTGTGTATATGGCTGTGCTATTGTTTGAGAGAGTGTGTGATGGTATGTGAGGATGGGTGTGAGTTTGTCTATGTTTAGGTGTGAGAGTGTGTGTGAGTGTGTGTTAGTGTGTGATGCTGTGTGACATTATGTGTTTGTGTGAGTGTAGTTGTGTCAGAGAGGGCTTGCGAATATTCACTTTTGAATGTGTGAACGAGTGTGAGCCTTTGTGTGATGGTGTGTGTGAGTGAGTGTTTCTGTTTGCCATTATGTGTGTGATTGTGTGAATGAGTGTGACCAGTTAGAAATTTATCTGTGTGCGTACTTGTGTGAGTGTATATGACAGTGAGATTGTGAGCAGGTGTGAGTCTGTGAGTGTGTGTTTGTGTGTGTGAGAGTGTGTGTGATGGTGTGCTTGATGTGCGTCTGTGCATTTGTGTCTGCGTACATGTGAGTAATTTTGTGACAGTGTGTACAACTGTGTGTATTCTGGTGTGTGCCTGTGTGAGTGTGTGATTTTGTGTGGTTTTCAGTGAGTGAGCATGTGTTTGAGAGTGTCAGTGTGCAAGGGACTGTGTGTGTTGTGTGAGAGTGTGAAAGGTGATAGTATGTGATTGTGTGTGAGTTAATATGAGCAGGTGTGTTTGAGTGTTTAAGTGAGTGTGTGTTTGTGATAGAGTAGCTTGAGTGGGTGTGTTACTCTGTGTGTATGAGTGACTGTGTGCTTCTGTTTACACGAGAGTGTGTGTGAGTGTGTGTTGGTGTTTGCAGGTGTGGAAGTGAGAGATAGACTGTGTGACTGTGTGAGTGTGTGTGATTGTGTGATTGTATGTGAATAGTTGTGAGGGTATGTATGCACGTGTGTGTGAATGTGAGTGTTTGAATGTGCACAAGTGCGTATGTGAGTGTGTTACTGTTCAGGTATGCATAAGGATGAATATATCATTGAGTGTGAGTGTCAGTGGGACTTTGAGGGTGCGTGAGTGTGAGAGACAGTATGTCTGAGCATGTGTGTGTAAGTGTGTGCAAATGTGTGTTCTAAAGACTGTTTTTAATGTGTGTGCGTGTGTAAATTGTATGAATGTGTGAGAGTGACAGCACAAAAGACGAATGTCTGTGTGTGTGAACATTTGTGTGTATATGAGAGTCTGTGTAAGTGCGTTTGCTGGGGTGCTAGTGTGTGTGTAGGTGTCTGAGTGTGAGAAAATGAGAGTTTGTGAGTGTGTATTCGAGAATGCTGCAGATTTTGTGTGATTGTGTTATTTTGCTTGAATGCGTGTGTTTGAGTGTCTGTGTGGTTGCTTTCACATGTGTGATGTTTGCTTGTGTGTG
Organism: Manis pentadactyla; assembly: GCF_030020395.1. Classification (NCBI taxonomy): domain Eukaryota; kingdom Metazoa; phylum Chordata; class Mammalia; order Pholidota; family Manidae; genus Manis; species Manis pentadactyla. The sequence goes on along the minus strand of NW_026644929.1, from coordinate 47,004 downwards.
TGAGTGTGTGGGTCTGTGTGTGCGTCTGCTTGTGTGTCAGTGTGAGAGTGTGAGGGGAATGGGGTGAATTATGATGCAAGGGTGCCTAACATGTTTGGAAGCGAAATGGGCATTCTCTGAGATAACGGAAAGCGACAGAACATGGTGGGAGACTATATATAGGAGTGCAATGTTGTCGAATGGTTTGGAAAGTGCTGCAATGTGACGCAATAGATGGTTCCTGTGTGTTTTGGAAGAGAACGGATCCTTCTTTGATGGAAAGAAACGCAGTAGAACGTGGTGGATTGTTGTAGAATGCAGTGGAATGTTGTGTAATGGAGAGCATTGTGATGAAGTGGAGAGAAAGTGAGTGGTTTGGACACGAGAGTAGCCTTCTTTCATGGAATGGAATGCAATACATGTTGATGGATTTTTGGGTACGATAGTAGAAAATTGTGGAATGGAGTGAAATGTAGTGCAATAGACGGTTGAGGACCTTGTTTTATGCGAACGGTTGTATGTGTGTGTGACTGTGCAGCTGTGTGCGTTTGTGTGAGTGATTGTCATAGAGAGTGTGAGTGTGGAAGAGAGCGTGTGCATGATTGTGAGGGAGGTGTTGTGTGAGTGCACATGTGTGTGAAAGGCTGAGTGTGAGTGTGTTTATGGGAGTGTGTGTGAGCATGCTTATGTGAGAGTGAATATGAGGGATTACATGTGCGTTTGTGAGTGTATGAGAATGTGTGGGTGTGTGTGATACTGTGAGCCTGTGTGAGTACATGTATGAGTGTGAGAAAATGTGTGAGAATGTGAGTGAGTACATGTGAGTCTGAGTGAGGATATGTCAGTGTGACAGTGACTATGTCAGGTGTGTAGGTCTGCACATGTGTTTGGGTCTATGTACATGTGTGTGTTTGTTAGTTTGTGAGACTATAGGTGTCTGTGAGTGTGCGATTGTTGATATGTGATTGTGTGAGTCTGTGTGTGTCGGGCAGTGGGTGAGTTTGTGATAGTGTGAGAGGATTGCTTACTTTATTGTGTGTGCTTTGGTGAGCATATGTTTGTTGGTGTTTCTGTGAGCGTGTTTGTGAGAGCGGAGGTATGTGAGTGGAAGTGTGACTCTGAATGTGTGACTGTGTGTGTTTGTGATAGTATGAGTGCATGTGAATATTTGTTAATCTTTGAGTGTGCTTGTGTGTGAGTTTCAGTGGTCAGTAAGTATGTGTGTGTGTGTTTGTGAGTTTTTGTGAGTGTGTTTGTAGGTGTGGGAGTGTGGGAGAAGGTTTTATTTTGTGACAGTGTGTGTTTGCTAATGTGTCTGAATGTCTGAATGATTGTGTGACTGTACGTGTTTGTGAGTGAGTGTGCGTGTGGTAGTGTGTGTGTACGAATGTGTGAGTGTGTCTGATTATGAGTATGAGTGTGTCAGAGTACCTGAGTGTGTGTTTAAATGTGATTGTGAGAGTGCTGGTGAGTGGGAGTGTGCGGGTGTGTATATGGCTGTGCTATTGTTTGAGAGAGTGTGTGATGGTATGTGAGGATGGGTGTGAGTTTGTCTATGTTTAGGTGTGAGAGTGTGTGTGAGTGTGTGTTAGTGTGTGATGCTGTGTGACATTATGTGTTTGTGTGAGTGTAGTTGTGTCAGAGAGGGCTTGCGAATATTCACTTTTGAATGTGTGAACGAGTGTGAGCCTTTGTGTGATGGTGTGTGTGAGTGAGTGTTTCTGTTTGCCATTATGTGTGTGATTGTGTGAATGAGTGTGACCAGTTAGAAATTTATCTGTGTGCGTACTTGTGTGAGTGTATATGACAGTGAGATTGTGAGCAGGTGTGAGTCTGTGAGTGTGTGTTTGTGTGTGTGAGAGTGTGTGTGATGGTGTGCTTGATGTGCGTCTGTGCATTTGTGTCTGCGTACATGTGAGTAATTTTGTGACAGTGTGTACAACTGTGTGTATTCTGGTGTGTGCCTGTGTGAGTGTGTGATTTTGTGTGGTTTTCAGTGAGTGAGCATGTGTTTGAGAGTGTCAGTGTGCAAGGGACTGTGTGTGTTGTGTGAGAGTGTGAAAGGTGATAGTATGTGATTGTGTGTGAGTTAATATGAGCAGGTGTGTTTGAGTGTTTAAGTGAGTGTGTGTTTGTGATAGAGTAGCTTGAGTGGGTGTGTTACTCTGTGTGTATGAGTGACTGTGTGCTTCTGTTTACACGAGAGTGTGTGTGAGTGTGTGTTGGTGTTTGCAGGTGTGGAAGTGAGAGATAGACTGTGTGACTGTGTGAGTGTGTGTGATTGTATGTGAATAGTTGTGAGGGTATGTATGCACGTGTGTGTGAATGTGAGTGTTTGAATGTGCACAAGTGCGTATGTGAGTGTGTTACTGTTCAGGTATGCATAAGGATGAATATATCATTGAGTGTGAGTGTCAGTGGGACTTTGAGGGTGCGTGAGTGTGAGAGACAGTATGTCTGAGCATGTGTGTGTAAGTGTGTGCAAATGTGTGATCTAAAGACTGTTTTTAATGTGTGTGCGTGTGTAAATTGTATGAATGTGTGAGAGTGACAGCACAAAAGACGAATGTCTGTGTGTGTGAACATTTGTGTGTATATGAGAGTCTGTGTAAGTGCGTTTGCTGGGGTGCTAGTGTGTGTGTAGGTGTCTGAGTGTGAGAAAATGAGAGTTTGTGAGTGTGTATTCGAGAATGCTGCAGATTTTGTGTGATTGTGTTATTTTGCTTGAATGCGTGTGTTTGAGTGTCTGTGTGGTTGCTTTCACATGTGTGATGTTTGCTTGTGTGTGTGAGTGTGTGGGTCTGTGTGTGCGTCTGCTTGTGTGTCAGTGTGAGAGTGTGAGGGGAATGGGGTGAATTATGATGCAAGGGTGCCTAACATGTTTGGAAGCGAAATGGGCATTCTCTGAGATAACAGAAAGCGACAGAACATGGTGGGAGACTATATATAGGAGTGCAATGTTGTCGAATGGTTTGGAAAGTGCTGCAATGTGACGCAATAGATGGTTCCTGTGTGTTTTGGAAGAGAACGGATCCTTCTTTGATGGAAAGAAACGCAGTAGAACGTGGTGGATTGTTGTAGAATGCAGTGGAATGTTGTGTAATGGAGAGCATTGTGATGAAGTGGAGAGAAAGTGAGTGGTTTGGACACGAGAGTAGCCTTCTTTCATGGAATGGAATGCAATACATGTTGATGGATTTTTGGGTACGATAGTAGAAAATTGTGGAATGGAGTGAAATGTAGTGCAATAGACGGTTGAGGACCTTGTTTTATGCGAACGGTTGTATGTGTGTGTGACTGTGCAGCTGTGTGCGTTTGTGTGAGTGATTGTCATAGAGAGTGTGAGTGTGGAAGAGAGCGTGTGCATGATTGTGAGGGAGGTGTTGTGTGAGTGCACATGTGTGTGAAAGGCTGAGTGTGAGTGTGTTTATGGGAGTGTGTGTGAGCATGCTTATGTGAGAGTGAATATGAGGGATTACATGTGCGTTTGTGAGTGTATGAGAATGTGTGGGTGTGTGTGATACTGTGAGCCTGTGTGAGTACATGTATGAGTGTGAGAAAATGTGTGAGAATGTGAGTGAGTACATGTGAGTCTGAGTGAGGATATGTCAGTGTGACAGTGACTATGTCAGGTGTGTAGGTCTGCACATGTGTTTGGGTCTATGTACATGTGTGTGTTTGTTAGTTTGTGAGACTATAGGTGTCTGTGAGTGTGCGATTGTTGATATGTGATTGTGTGAGTCTGTGTGTGTCGGGCAGTGGGTGAGTTTGTGATAGTGTGAGAGGATTGCTTACTTTATTGTGTGTGCTTTGGTGAGCATATGTTTGTTGGTGTTTCTGTGAGCGTGTTTGTGAGAGCGGAGGTATGTGAGTGGAAGTGTGACTCTGAATGTGTGACTGTGTGTGTTTGTGATAGTATGAGTGCATGTGAATATTTGTTAATCTTTGAGTGTGCTTGTGTGTGAGTTTCAGTGGTCAGTAAGTATGTGTGTGTGTGTTTGTGAGTTTTTGTGAGTGTGTTTGTAGGTGTGGGAGTGTGGGAGAAGGTTTTATTTTGTGACAGTGTGTGTTTGCTAATGTGTCTGAATGTCTGAATGATTGTGTGACTGTACGTGTTTGTGAGTGAGTGTGCGTGTGGTAGTGTGTGTGTACGAATGTGTGAGTGTGTCTGATTATGAGTATGAGTGTGTCAGAGTACCTGAGTGTGTGTTTAAATGTGATTGTGAGAGTGCTGGTGAGTGGGAGTGTGCGGGTGTGTATATGGCTGTGCTATTGTTTGAGAGAGTGTGTGATGGTATGTGAGGATGGGTGTGAGTTTGTCTATGTTTAGGTGTGAGAGTGTGTGTGAGTGTGTGTTAGTGTGTGATGCTGTGTGACATTATGTGTTTGTGTGAGTGTAGTTGTGTCAGAGAGGGCTTGCGAATATTCACTTTTGAATGTGTGAACGAGTGTGAGCCTTTGTGTGATGGTGTGTGTGAGTGAGTGTTTCTGTTTGCCATTATGTGTGTGATTGTGTGAATGAGTGTGACCAGTTAGAAATTTATCTGTGTGCGTACTTGTGTGAGTGTATATGACAGTGAGATTGTGAGCAGGTGTGAGTCTGTGAGTGTGTGTTTGTGTGTGTGAGAGTGTGTGTGATGGTGTGCTTGATGTGCGTCTGTGCATTTGTGTCTGCGTACATGTGAGTAATTTTGTGACAGTGTGTACAACTGTGTGTATTCTGGTGTGTGCCTGTGTGAGTGTGTGATTTTGTGTGGTTTTCAGTGAGTGAGCATGTGTTTGAGAGTGTCAGTGTGCAAGGGACTGTGTGTGTTGTGTGAGAGTGTGAAAGGTGATAGTATGTGATTGTGTGTGAGTTAATATGAGCAGGTGTGTTTGAGTGTTTAAGTGAGTGTGTGTTTGTGATAGAGTAGCTTGAGTGGGTGTGTTACTCTGTGTGTATGAGTGACTGTGTGCTTCTGTTTACACGAGAGTGTGTGTGAGTGTGTGTTGGTGTTTGCAGGTGTGGAAGTGAGAGATAGACTGTGTGACTGTGTGAGTGTGTGTGATTGTGTGATTGTATGTGAATAGTTGTGAGGGTATGTATGCACGTGTGTGTGAATGTGAGTGTTTGAATGTGCACAAGTGCGTATGTGAGTGTGTTACTGTTCAGGTATGCATAAGGATGAATATATCATTGAGTGTGAGTGTCAGTGGGACTTTGAGGGTGCGTGAGTGTGAGAGACAGTATGTCTGAGCATGTGTGTGTAAGTGTGTGCAAATGTGTGTTCTAAAGACTGTTTTTAATGTGTGTGCGTGTGTAAATTGTATGAATGTGTGAGAGTGACAGCACAAAAGACGAATGTCTGTGTGTGTGAACATTTGTGTGTATATGAGAGTCTGTGTAAGTGCGTTTGCTGGGGTGCTAGTGTGTGTGTAGGTGTCTGAGTGTGAGAAAATGAGAGTTTGTGAGTGTGTATTCGAGAATGCTGCAGATTTTGTGTGATTGTGTTATTTTGCTTGAATGCGTGTGTTTGAGTGTCTGTGTGGTTGCTTTCACATGTGTGATGTTTGCTTGTGTGTGTGAGTGTGTGGGTCTGTGTGTGCGTCTGCTTGTGTGTCAGTGTGAGAGTGTGAGGGGAATGGGGTGAATTATGATGCAAGGGTGCCTAACATGTTTGGAAGCGAAATGGGCATTCTCTGAGATAACGGAAAGCGACAGAACATGGTGGGAGACTATATATAGGAGTGCAATGTTGTCGAATGGTTTGGAAAGTGCTGCAATGTGACGCAATAGATGGTTCCTGTGTGTTTTGGAAGAGAACGGATCCTTCTTTGATGGAAAGAAACGCAGTAGAACGTGGTGGATTGTTGTAGAATGCAGTGGAATGTTGTGTAATGGAGAGCATTGTGATGAAGTGGAGAGAAAGTGAGTGGTTTGGACACGAGAGTAGCCTTCTTTCATGGAATGGAATGCAATACATGTTGATGGATTTTTGGGTACGATAGTAGAAAATTGTGGAATGGAGTGAAATGTAGTGCAATAGACGGTTGAGGACCTTGTTTTATGCGAACGGTTGTATGTGTGTGTGACTGTGCAGCTGTGTGCGTTTGTGTGAGTGATTGTCATAGAGAGTGTGAGTGTGGAAGAGAGCGTGTGCATGATTGTGAGGGAGGTGTTGTGTGAGTGCACATGTGTGTGAAAGGCTGAGTGTGAGTGTGTTTATGGGAGTGTGTGTGAGCATGCTTATGTGAGAGTGAATATGAGGGATTACATGTGCGTTTGTGAGTGTATGAGAATGTGTGGGTGTGTGTGATACTGTGAGCCTGTGTGAGTACATGTATGAGTGTGAGAAAATGTGTGAGAATGTGAGTGAGTACATGTGAGTCTGAGTGAGGATATGTCAGTGTGACAGTGACTATGTCAGGTGTGTAGGTCTGCACATGTGTTTGGGTCTATGTACATGTGTGTGTTTGTTAGTTTGTGAGACTATAGGTGTCTGTGAGTGTGCGATTGTTGATATGTGATTGTGTGAGTCTGTGTGTGTCGGGCAGTGGGTGAGTTTGTGATAGTGTGAGAGGATTGCTTACTTTATTGTGTGTGCTTTGGTGAGCATATGTTTGTTGGTGTTTCTGTGAGCGTGTTTGTGAGAGCGGAGGTATGTGAGTGGAAGTGTGACTCTGAATGTGTGACTGTGTGTGTTTGTGATAGTATGAGTGCATGTGAATATTTGTTAATCTTTGAGTGTGCTTGTGTGTGAGTTTCAGTGGTCAGTAAGTATGTGTGTGTGTGTTTGTGAGTTTTTGTGAGTGTGTTTGTAGGTGTGGGAGTGTGGGAGAAGGTTTTATTTTGTGACAGTGTGTGTTTGCTAATGTGTCTGAATGTCTGAATGATTGTGTGACTGTACGTGTTTGTGAGTGAGTGTGCGTGTGGTAGTGTGTGTGTACGAATGTGTGAGTGTGTCTGATTATGAGTATGAGTGTGTCAGAGTACCTGAGTGTGTGTTTAAATGTGATTGTGAGAGTGCTGGTGAGTGGGAGTGTGCGGGTGTGTATATGGCTGTGCTATTGTTTGAGAGAGTGTGTGATGGTATGTGAGGATGGGTGTGAGTTTGTCTATGTTTAGGTGTGAGAGTGTGTGTGAGTGTGTGTTAGTGTGTGATGCTGTGTGACATTATGTGTTTGTGTGAGTGTAGTTGTGTCAGAGAGGGCTTGCGAATATTCACTTTTGAATGTGTGAACGAGTGTGAGCCTTTGTGTGATGGTGTGTGTGAGTGAGTGTTTCTGTTTGCCATTATGTGTGTGATTGTGTGAATGAGTGTGACCAGTTAGAAATTTATCTGTGTGCGTACTTGTGTGAGTGTATATGACAGTGAGATTGTGAGCAGGTGTGAGTCTGTGAGTGTGTGTTTGTGTGTGTGAGAGTGTGTGTGATGGTGTGCTTGATGTGCGTCTGTGCATTTGTGTCTGCGTACATGTGAGTAATTTTGTGACAGTGTGTACAACTGTGTGTATTCTGGTGTGTGCCTGTGTGAGTGTGTGATTTTGTGTGGTTTTCAGTGAGTGAGCATGTGTTTGAGAGTGTCAGTGTGCAAGGGACTGTGTGTGTTGTGTGAGAGTGTGAAAGGTGATAGTATGTGATTGTGTGTGAGTTAATATGAGCAGGTGTGTTTGAGTGTTTAAGTGAGTGTGTGTTTGTGATAGAGTAGCTTGAGTGGGTGTGTTACTCTGTGTGTATGAGTGACTGTGTGCTTCTGTTTACACGAGAGTGTGTGTGAGTGTGTGTTGGTGTTTGCAGGTGTGGAAGTGAGAGATAGACTGTGTGACTGTGTGAGTGTGTGTGATTGTGTGATTGTATGTGAATAGTTGTGAGGGTATGTATGCACGTGTGTGTGAATGTGAGTGTTTGAATGTGCACAAGTGCGTATGTGAGTGTGTTACTGTTCAGGTATGCATAAGGATGAATATATCATTGAGTGTGAGTGTCAGTGGGACTTTGAGGGTGCGTGAGTGTGAGAGACAGTATGTCTGAGCATGTGTGTGTAAGTGTGTGCAAATGTGTGTTCTAAAGACTGTTTTTAATGTGTGTGCGTGTGTAAATTGTATGAATGTGTGAGAGTGACAGCACAAAAGACGAATGTCTGTGTGTGTGAACATTTGTGTGTATATGAGAGTCTGTGTAAGTGCGTTTGCTGGGGTGCTAGTGTGTGTGTAGGTGTCTGAGTGTGAGAAAATGAGAGTTTGTGAGTGTGTATTCGAGAATGCTGCAGATTTTGTGTGATTGTGTTATTTTGCTTGAATGCGTGTGTTTGAGTGTCTGTGTGGTTGCTTTCACATGTGTGATGTTTGCTTGTGTGTGTGAGTGTGTGGGTCTGTGTGTGCGTCTGCTTGTGTGTCAGTGTGAGAGTGTGAGGGGAATGGGGTGAATTATGATGCAAGGGTGCCTAACATGTTTGGAAGCGAAATGGGCATTCTCTGAGATAACGGAAAGCGACAGAACATGGTGGGAGACTATATATAGGAGTGCAATGTTGTCGAATGGTTTGGAAAGTGCTGCAATGTGACGCAATAGATGGTTCCTGTGTGTTTTGGAAGAGAACGGATCCTTCTTTGATGGAAAGAAACGCAGTAGAACGTGGTGGATTGTTGTAGAATGCAGTGGAATGTTGTGTAATGGAGAGCATTGTGATGAAGTGGAGAGAAAGTGAGTGGTTTGGACACGAGAGTAGCCTTCTTTCATGGAATGGAATGCAATACATGTTGATGGATTTTTGGGTACGATAGTAGAAAATTGTGGAATGGAGTGAAATGTAGTGCAATAGACGGTTGAGGACCTTGTTTTATGCGAACGGTTGTATGTGTGTGTGACTGTGCAGCTGTGTGCGTTTGTGTGAGTGATTGTCATAGAGAGTGTGAGTGTGGAAGAGAGCGTGTGCATGATTGTGAGGGAGGTGTTGTGTGAGTGCACATGTGTGTGAAAGGCTGAGTGTGAGTGTGTTTATGGGAGTGTGTGTGAGCATGCTTATGTGAGAGTGAATATGAGGGATTACATGTGCGTTTGTGAGTGTATGAGAATGTGTGGGTGTGTGTGATACTGTGAGCCTGTGTGAGTACATGTATGAGTGTGAGAAAATGTGTGAGAATGTGAGTGAGTACATGTGAGTCTGAGTGAGGATATGTCAGTGTGACAGTGACTATGTCAGGTGTGTAGGTCTGCACATGTGTTTGGGTCTATGTACATGTGTGTGTTTGTTAGTTTGTGAGACTATAGGTGTCTGTGAGTGTGCGATTGTTGATATGTGATTGTGTGAGTCTGTGTGTGTCGGGCAGTGGGTGAGTTTGTGATAGTGTGAGAGGATTGCTTACTTTATTGTGTGTGCTTTGGTGAGCATATGTTTGTTGGTGTTTCTGTGAGCGTGTTTGTGAGAGCGGAGGTATGTGAGTGGAAGTGTGACTCTGAATGTGTGACTGTGTGTGTTTGTGATAGTATGAGTGCATGTGAATATTTGTTAATCTTTGAGTGTGCTTGTGTGTGAGTTTCAGTGGTCAGTAAGTATGTGTGTGTGTGTTTGTGAGTTTTTGTGAGTGTGTTTGTAGGTGTGGGAGTGTGGGAGAAGGTTTTATTTTGTGACAGTGTGTGTTTGCTAATGTGTCTGAATGTCTGAATGATTGTGTGACTGTACGTGTTTGTGAGTGAGTGTGCGTGTGGTAGTGTGTGTGTACGAATGTGTGAGTGTGTCTGATTATGAGTATGAGTGTGTCAGAGTACCTGAGTGTGTGTTTAAATGTGATTGTGAGAGTGCTGGTGAGTGGGAGTGTGCGGGTGTGTATATGGCTGTGCTATTGTTTGAGAGAGTGTGTGATGGTATGTGAGGATGGGTGTGAGTTTGTCTATGTTTAGGTGTGAGAGTGTGTGTGAGTGTGTGTTAGTGTGTGATGCTGTGTGACATTATGTGTTTGTGTGAGTGTAGTTGTGTCAGAGAGGGCTTGCGAATATTCACTTTTGAATGTGTGAACGAGTGTGAGCCTTTGTGTGATGGTGTGTGTGAGTGAGTGTTTCTGTTTGCCATTATGTGTGTGATTGTGTGAATGAGTGTGACCAGTTAGAAATTTATCTGTGTGCGTACTTGTGTGAGTGTATATGACAGTGAGATTGTGAGCAGGTGTGAGTCTGTGAGTGTGTGTTTGTGTGTGTGAGAGTGTGTGTGATGGTGTGCTTGATGTGCGTCTGTGCATTTGTGTCTGCGTACATGTGAGTAATTTTGTGACAGTGTGTACAACTGTGTGTATTCTGGTGTGTGCCTGTGTGAGTGTGTGATTTTGTGTGGTTTTCAGTGAGTGAGCATGTGTTTGAGAGTGTCAGTGTGCAAGGGACTGTGTGTGTTGTGTGAGAGTGTGAAAGGTGATAGTATGTGATTGTGTGTGAGTTAATATGAGCAGGTGTGTTTGAGTGTTTAAGTGAGTGTGTGTTTGTGATAGAGTAGCTTGAGTGGGTGTGTTACTCTGTGTGTATGAGTGACTGTGTGCTTCTGTTTACACGAGAGTGTGTGTGAGTGTGTGTTGGTGTTTGCAGGTGTGGAAGTGAGAGATAGACTGTGTGACTGTGTGAGTGTGTGTGATTGTGTGATTGTATGTGAATAGTTGTGAGGGTATGTATGCACGTGTGTGTGAATGTGAGTGTTTGAATGTGCACAAGTGCGTATGTGAGTGTGTTACTGTTCAGGTATGCATAAGGATGAATATATCATTGAGTGTGAGTGTCAGTGGGACTTTGAGGGTGCGTGAGTGTGAGAGACAGTATGTCTGAGCATGTGTGTGTAAGTGTGTGCAAATGTGTGTTCTAAAGACTGTTTTTAATGTGTGTGCGTGTGTAAATTGTATGAATGTGTGAGAGTGACAGCACAAAAGACGAATGTCTGTGTGTGTGAACATTTGTGTGTATATGAGAGTCTGTGTAAGTGCGTTTGCTGGGGTGCTAGTGTGTGTGTAGGTGTCTGAGTGTGAGAAAATGAGAGTTTGTGAGTGTGTATTCGAGAATGCTGCAGATTTTGTGTGATTGTGTTATTTTGCTTGAATGCGTGTGTTTGAGTGTCTGTGTGGTTGCTTTCACATGTGTGATGTTTGCTTGTGTGTGTGAGTGTGTGGGTCTGTGTGTGCGTCTGCTTGTGTGTCAGTGTGAGAGTGTGAGGGGAATGGGGTGAATTATGATGCAAGGGTGCCTAACATGTTTGGAAGCGAAATGGGCATTCTCTGAGATAACGGAAAGCGACAGAACATGGTGGGAGACTATATATAGGAGTGCAATGTTGTCGAATGGTTTGGAAAGTGCTGCAATGTGACGCAATAGATGGTTCCTGTGTGTTTTGGAAGAGAACGGATCCTTCTTTGATGGAAAGAAACGCAGTAGAACGTGGTGGATTGTTGTAGAATGCAGTGGAATGTTGTGTAATGGAGAGCATTGTGATGAAGTGGAGAGAAAGTGAGTGGTTTGGACACGAGAGTAGCCTTCTTTCATGGAATGGAATGCAATACATGTTGATGGATTTTTGGGTACGATAGTAGAAAATTGTGGAATGGAGTGAAATGTAGTGCAATAGACGGTTGAGGACCTTGTTTTATGCGAACGGTTGTATGTGTGTGTGACTGTGCAGCTGTGTGCGTTTGTGTGAGTGATTGTCATAGAGAGTGTGAGTGTGGAAGAGAGCGTGTGCATGATTGTGAGGGAGGTGTTGTGTGAGTGCACATGTGTGTGAAAGGCTGAGTGTGAGTGTGTTTATGGGAGTGTGTGTGAGCATGCTTATGTGAGAGTGAATATGAGGGATTACATGTGCGTTTGTGAGTGTATGAGAATGTGTGGGTGTGTGTGATACTGTGAGCCTGTGTGAGTACATGTATGAGTGTGAGAAAATGTGTGAGAATGTGAGTGAGTACATGTGAGTCTGAGTGAGGATATGTCAGTGTGACAGTGACTATGTCAGGTGTGTAGGTCTGCACATGTGTTTGGGTCTATGTACATGTGTGTGTTTGTTAGTTTGTGAGACTATAGGTGTCTGTGAGTGTGCGATTGTTGATATGTGATTGTGTGAGTCTGTGTGTGTCGGGCAGTGGGTGAGTTTGTGATAGTGTGAGAGGATTGCTTACTTTATTGTGTGTGCTTTGGTGAGCATATGTTTGTTGGTGTTTCTGTGAGCGTGTTTGTGAGAGCGGAGGTATGTGAGTGGAAGTGTGACTCTGAATGTGTGACTGTGTGTGTTTGTGATAGTATGAGTGCATGTGAATATTTGTTAATCTTTGAGTGTGCTTGTGTGTGAGTTTCAGTGGTCAGTAAGTATGTGTGTGTGTGTTTGTGAGTTTTTGTGAGTGTGTTTGTAGGTGTGGGAGTGTGGGAGAAGGTTTTATTTTGTGACAGTGTGTGTTTGCTAATGTGTCTGAATGTCTGAATGATTGTGTGACTGTACGTGTTTGTGAGTGAGTGTGCGTGTGGTAGTGTGTGTGTACGAATGTGTGAGTGTGTCTGATTATGAGTATGAGTGTGTCAGAGTACCTGAGTGTGTGTTTAAATGTGATTGTGAGAGTGCTGGTGAGTGGGAGTGTGCGGGTGTGTATATGGCTGTGCTATTGTTTGAGAGAGTGTGTGATGGTATGTGAGGATGGGTGTGAGTTTGTCTATGTTTAGGTGTGAGAGTGTGTGTGAGTGTGTGTTAGTGTGTGATGCTGTGTGACATTATGTGTTTGTGTGAGTGTAGTTGTGTCAGAGAGGGCTTGCGAATATTCACTTTTGAATGTGTGAACGAGTGTGAGCCTTTGTGTGATGGTGTGTGTGAGTGAGTGTTTCTGTTTGCCATTATGTGTGTGATTGTGTGAATGAGTGTGACCAGTTAGAAATTTATCTGTGTGCGTACTTGTGTGAGTGTATATGACAGTGAGATTGTGAGCAGGTGTGAGTCTGTGAGTGTGTGTTTGTGTGTGTGAGAGTGTGTGTGATGGTGTGCTTGATGTGCGTCTGTGCATTTGTGTCTGCGTACATGTGAGTAATTTTGTGACAGTGTGTACAACTGTGTGTATTCTGGTGTGTGCCTGTGTGAGTGTGTGATTTTGTGTGGTTTTCAGTGAGTGAGCATGTGTTTGAGAGTGTCAGTGTGCAAGGGACTGTGTGTGTTGTGTGAGAGTGTGAAAGGTGATAGTATGTGATTGTGTGTGAGTTAATATGAGCAGGTGTGTTTGAGTGTTTAAGTGAGTGTGTGTTTGTGATAGAGTAGCTTGAGTGGGTGTGTTACTCTGTGTGTATGAGTGACTGTGTGCTTCTGTTTACACGAGAGTGTGTGTGAGTGTGTGTTGGTGTTTGCAGGTGTGGAAGTGAGAGATAGACTGTGTGACTGTGTGAGTGTGTGTGATTGTGTGATTGTATGTGAATAGTTGTGAGGGTATGTATGCACGTGTGTGTGAATGTGAGTGTTTGAATGTGCACAAGTGCGTATGTGAGTGTGTTACTGTTCAGGTATGCATAAGGATGAATATATCATTGAGTGTGAGTGTCAGTGGGACTTTGAGGGTGCGTGAGTGTGAGAGACAGTATGTCTGAGCATGTGTGTGTAAGTGTGTGCAAATGTGTGTTCTAAAGACTGTTTTTAATGTGTGTGCGTGTGTAAATTATATGAATGTGTGAGAGTGACAGCACAAAAGACGAATGTCTGTGTGTGTGAACATTTGTGTGTATATGAGAGTCTGTGTAAGTGCGTTTGCTGGGGTGCTAGTGTGTGTGTAGGTGTCTGAGTGTGAGAAAATGAGAGTTTGTGAGTGTGTATTCGAGAATGCTGCAGATTTTGTGTGATTGTGTTATTTTGCTTGAATGCGTGTGTTTGAGTGTCTGTGTGGTTGCTTTCACATGTGTGATGTTTGCTTGTGTGTGTGAGTGTGTGGGTCTGTGTGTGCGTCTGCTTGTGTGTCAGTGTGAGAGTGTGAGGGGAATGGGGTGAATTATGATGCAAGGGTGCCTAACATGTTTGGAAGCGAAATGGGCATTCTCTGAGATAACGGAAAGCGACAGAACATGGTGGGAGACTATATATAGGAGTGCAATGTTGTCGAATGGTTTGGAAAGTGCTGCAATGTGACGCAATAGATGGTTCCTGTGTGTTTTGGAAGAGAACGGATCCTTCTTTGATGGAAAGAAACGCAGTAGAACGTGGTGGATTGTTGTAGAATGCAGTGGAATGTTGTGTAATGGAGAGCATTGTGATGAAGTGGAGAGAAAGTGAGTGGTTTGGACACGAGAGTAGCCTTCTTTCATGGAATGGAATGCAATACATGTTGATGGAATTTGGGGTACGATAGTAGAAAATTGTGGAATGGAGTGAAATGTAGTGCAATAGACGGTTGAGGACCTTGTTTTATGCGAACGGTTGTATGTGTGTGTGACTGTGCAGCTGTGTGCGTTTGTGTGAGTGATTGTCATAGAGAGTGTGAGTGTGGAAGAGAGCGTGTGCATGATTGTGAGGGAGGTGTTGTGTGAGTGCACATGTGTGTGAAAGGCTGAGTGTGAGTGTGTTTATGGGAGTGTGTGTGAGCATGCTTATGTGAGAGTGAATATGAGGGATTACATGTGCGTTTGTGAGTGTATGAGAATGTGTGGGTGTGTGTGATACTGTGAGCCTGTGTGAGTACATGTATGAGTGTGAGAAAATGTGTGAGAATGTGAGTGAGTACATGTGAGTCTGAGTGAGGATATGTCAGTGTGACAGTGACTATGTCAGGTGTGTAGGTCTGCACATGTGTTTGGGTCTATGTACATGTGTGTGTTTGTTAGTTTGTGAGACTATAGGTGTCTGTGAGTGTGCGATTGTTGATATGTGATTGTGTGAGTCTGTGTGTGTCGGGCAGTGGGTGAGTTTGTGATAGTGTGAGAGGATTGCTTACTTTATTGTGTGTGCTTTGGTGAGCATATGTTTGTTGGTGTTTCTGTGAGCGTGTTTGTGAGAGCGGAGGTATGTGAGTGGAAGTGTGACTCTGAATGTGTGACTGTGTGTGTTTGTGATAGTATGAGTGCATGTGAATATTTGTTAATCTTTGAGTGTGCTTGTGTGTGAGTTTCAGTGGTCAGTAAGTATGTGTGTGTGTGTTTGTGAGTTTTTGTGAGTGTGTTTGTAGGTGTGGGAGTGTGGGAGAAGGTTTTATTTTGTGACAGTGTGTGTTTGCTAATGTGTCTGAATGTCTGAATGATTGTGTGACTGTACGTGTTTGTGAGTGAGTGTGCGTGTGGTAGTGTGTGTGTACGAATGTGTGAGTGTGTCTGATTATGAGTATGAGTGTGTCAGAGTACCTGAGTGTGTGTTTAAATGTGATTGTGAGAGTGCTGGTGAGTGGGAGTGTGCGGGTGTGTATATGGCTGTGCTATTGTTTGAGAGAGTGTGTGATGGTATGTGAGGATGGGTGTGAGTTTGTCTATGTTTAGGTGTGAGAGTGTGTGTGAGTGTGTGTTAGTGTGTGATGCTGTGTGACATTATGTGTTTGTGTGAGTGTAGTTGTGTCAGAGAGGGCTTGCGAATATTCACTTTTGAATGTGTGAACGAGTGTGAGCCTTTGTGTGATGGTGTGTGTGAGTGAGTGTTTCTGTTTGCCATTATGTGTGTGATTGTGTGAATGAGTGTGACCAGTTAGAAATTTATCTGTGTGCGTACTTGTGTGAGTGTATATGACAGTGAGATTGTGAGCAGGTGTGAGTCTGTGAGTGTGTGTTTGTGTGTGTGAGAGTGTGTGTGATGGTGTGCTTGATGTGCGTCTGTGCATTTGTGTCTGCGTACATGTGAGTAATTTTGTGACAGTGTGTACAACTGTGTGTATTCTGGTGTGTGCCTGTGTGAGTGTGTGATTTTGTGTGGTTTTCAGTGAGTGAGCATGTGTTTGAGAGTGTCAGTGTGCAAGGGACTGTGTGTGTTGTGTGAGAGTGTGAAAGGTGATAGTATGTGATTGTGTGTGAGTTAATATGAGCAGGTGTGTTTGAGTGTTTAAGTGAGTGTGTGTTTGTGATAGAGTAGCTTGAGTGGGTGTGTTACTCTGTGTGTATGAGTGACTGTGTGCTTCTGTTTACACGAGAGTGTGTGTGAGTGTGTGTTGGTGTTTGCAGGTGTGGAAGTGAGAGATAGACTGTGTGACTGTGTGAGTGTGTGTGATTGTGTGATTGTATGTGAATAGTTGTGAGGGTATGTATGCACGTGTGTGTGAATGTGAGTGTTTGAATGTGCACAAGTGCGTATGTGAGTGTGTTACTGTTCAGGTATGCATAAGTATGAATATATCATTGAGTGTGAGTGTCAGTGGGACTTTGAGGGTGCGTGAGTGTGAGAGACAGTATGTCTGAGCATGTGTGTGTAAGTGTGTGCAAATGTGTGTTCTAAAGACTGTTTTTAATGTGTGTGCGTGTGTAAATTATATGAATGTGTGAGAGTGACAGCACAAAAGACGAATGTCTGTGTGTGTGAACATTTGTGTGTATATGAGAGTCTGTGTAAGTGCGTTTGCTGGGGTGCTAGTGTGTGTGTAGGTGTCTGAGTGTGAGAAAATGAGAGTTTGTGAGTGTGTATTCGAGAATGCTGCAGATTTTGTGTGATTGTGTTATTTTGCTTGAATGCGTGTGTTTGAGTGTCTGTGTGGTTGCTTTCACATGTGTGATGTTTGCTTGTGTGTGTGAGTGTGTGGGTCTGTGTGTGCGTCTGCTTGTGTGTCAGTGTGAGAGTGTGAGGGGAATGGGGTGAATTATGATGCAAGGGTGCCTAACATGTTTGGAAGCGAAATGGGCATTCTCTGAGATAACGGAAAGCGACAGAACATGGTGGGAGACTATATATAGGAGTGCAATGTTGTCGAATGGTTTGGAAAGTGCTGCAATGTGACGCAATAGATGGTTCCTGTGTGTTTTGGAAGAGAACGGATCCTTCTTTGATGGAAAGAAACGCAGTAGAACGTGGTGGATTGTTGTAGAATGCAGTGGAATGTTGTGTAATGGAGAGCATTGTGATGAAGTGGAGAGAAAGTGAGTGGTTTGGACACGAGAGTAGCCTTCTTTCATGGAATGGAATGCAATACATGTTGATGGATTTTTGGGTACGATAGTAGAAAATTGTGGAATGGAGTGAAATGTAGTGCAATAGACGGTTGAGGACCTTGTTTTATGCGAACGGTTGTATGTGTGTGTGACTGTGCAGCTGTGTGCGTTTGTGTGAGTGATTGTCATAGAGAGTGTGAGTGTGGAAGAGAGCGTGTGCATGATTGTGAGGGAGGTGTTGTGTGAGTGCACATGTGTGTGAAAGGCTGAGTGTGAGTGTGTTTATGGGAGTGTGTGTGAGCATGCTTATGTGAGAGTGAATATGAGGGATTACATGTGCGTTTGTGAGTGTATGAGAATGTGTGGGTGTGTGTGATACTGTGAGCCTGTGTGAGTACATGTATGAGTGTGAGAAAATGTGTGAGAATGTGAGTGAGTACATGTGAGTCTGAGTGAGGATATGTCAGTGTGACAGTGACTATGTCAGGTGTGTAGGTCTGCACATGTGTTTGGGTCTATGTACATGTGTGTGTTTGTTAGTTTGTGAGACTATAGGTGTCTGTGAGTGTGCGATTGTTGATATGTGATTGTGTGAGTCTGTGTGTGTCGGGCAGTGGGTGAGTTTGTGATAGTGTGAGAGGATTGCTTACTTTATTGTGTGTGCTTTGGTGAGCATATGTTTGTTGGTGTTTCTGTGAGCGTGTTTGTGAGAGCGGAGGTATGTGAGTGGAAGTGTGACTCTGAATGTGTGACTGTGTGTGTTTGTGATAGTATGAGTGCATGTGAATATTTGTTAATCTTTGAGTGTGCTTGTGTGTGAGTTTCAGTGGTCAGTAAGTATGTGTGTGTGTGTTTGTGAGTTTTTGTGAGTGTGTTTGTAGGTGTGGGAGTGTGGGAGAAGGTTTTATTTTGTGACAGTGTGTGTTTGCTAATGTGTCTGAATGTCTGAATGATTGTGTGACTGTACGTGTTTGTGAGTGAGTGTGCGTGTGGTAGTGTGTGTGTACGAATGTGTGAGTGTGTCTGATTATGAGTATGAGTGTGTCAGAGTACCTGAGTGTGTGTTTAAATGTGATTGTGAGAGTGCTGGTGAGTGGGAGTGTGCGGGTGTGTATATGGCTGTGCTATTGTTTGAGAGAGTGTGTGATGGTATGTGAGGATGGGTGTGAGTTTGTCTATGTTTAGGTGTGAGAGTGTGTGTGAGTGTGTGTTAGTGTGTGATGCTGTGTGACATTATGTGTTTGTGTGAGTGTAGTTGTGTCAGAGAGGGCTTGCGAATATTCACTTTTGAATGTGTGAACGAGTGTGAGCCTTTGTGTGATGGTGTGTGTGAGTGAGTGTTTCTGTTTGCCATTATGTGTGTGATTGTGTGAATGAGTGTGACCAGTTAGAAATTTATCTGTGTGCGTACTTGTGTGAGTGTATATGACAGTGAGATTGTGAGCAGGTGTGAGTCTGTGAGTGTGTGTTTGTGTGTGTGAGAGTGTGTGTGATGGTGTGCTTGATGTGCGTCTGTGCATTTGTGTCTGCGTACATGTGAGTAATTTTGTGACAGTGTGTACAACTGTGTGTATTCTGGTGTGTGCCTGTGTGAGTGTGTGATTTTGTGTGGTTTTCAGTGAGTGAGCATGTGTTTGAGAGTGTCAGTGTGCAAGGGACTGTGTGTGTTGTGTGAGAGTGTGAAAGGTGATAGTATGTGATTGTGTGTGAGTTAATATGAGCAGGTGTGTTTGAGTGTTTAAGTGAGTGTGTGTTTGTGATAGAGTAGCTTGAGTGGGTGTGTTACTCTGTGTGTATGAGTGACTGTGTGCTTCTGTTTACACGAGAGTGTGTGTGAGTGTGTGTTGGTGTTTGCAGGTGTGGAAGTGAGAGATAGACTGTGTGACTGTGTGAGTGTGTGTGATTGTGTGATTGTATGTGAATAGTTGTGAGGGTATGTATGCACGTGTGTGTGAATGTGAGTGTTTGAATGTGCACAAGTGCGTATGTGAGTGTGTTACTGTTCAGGTATGCATAAGGATGAATATATCATTGAGTGTGAGTGTCAGTGGGACTTTGAGGGTGCGTGAGTGTGAGAGACAGTATGTCTGAGCATGTGTGTGTAAGTGTGTGCAAATGTGTGTTCTAAAGACTGTTTTTAATGTGTGTGCGTGTGTAAATTGTATGAATGTGTGAGAGTGACAGCACAAAAGACGAATGTCTGTGTGTGTGAACATTTGTGTGTATATGAGAGTCTGTGTAAGTGCGTTTGCTGGGGTGCTAGTGTGTGTGTAGGTGTCTGAGTGTGAGAAAATGAGAGTTTGTGAGTGTGTATTCGAGAATGCTGCAGATTTTGTGTGATTGTGTTATTTTGCTTGAATGCGTGTGTTTGAGTGTCTGTGTGGTTGCTTTCACATGTGTGATGTTTGCTTGTGTGTGTGAGTGTGTGGGTCTGTGTGTGCGTCTGCTTGTGTGTCAGTGTGAGAGTGTGAGGGGAATGGGGTGAATTATGATGCAAGGGTGCCTAACATGTTTGGAAGCGAAATGGGCATTCTCTGAGATAACGGAAAGCGACAGAACATGGTGGGAGACTATATATAGGAGTGCAATGTTGTCGAATGGTTTGGAAAGTGCTGCAATGTGACGCAATAGATGGTTCCTGTGTGTTTTGGAAGAGAACGGATCCTTCTTTGATGGAAAGAAACGCAGTAGAACGTGGTGGATTGTTGTAGAATGCAGTGGAATGTTGTGTAATGGAGAGCATTGTGATGAAGTGGAGAGAAAGTGAGTGGTTTGGACACGAGAGTAGCCTTCTTTCATGGAATGGAATGCAATACATGTTGATGGATTTTTGGGTACGATAGTAGAAAATTGTGGAATGGAGTGAAATGTAGTGCAATAGACGGTTGAGGACCTTGTTTTATGCGAACGGTTGTATGTGTGTGTGACTGTGCAGCTGTGTGCGTTTGTGTGAGTGATTGTCATAGAGAGTGTGAGTGTGGAAGAGAGCGTGTGCATGATTGTGAGGGAGGTGTTGTGTGAGTGCACATGTGTGTGAAAGGCTGAGTGTGAGTGTGTTTATGGGAGTGTGTGTGAGCATGCTTATGTGAGAGTGAATATGAGGGATTACATGTGCGTTTGTGAGTGTATGAGAATGTGTGGGTGTGTGTGATACTGTGAGCCTGTGTGAGTACATGTATGAGTGTGAGAAAATGTGTGAGAATGTGAGTGAGTACATGTGAGTCTGAGTGAGGATATGTCAGTGTGACAGTGACTATGTCAGGTGTGTAGGTCTGCACATGTGTTTGGGTCTATGTACATGTGTGTGTTTGTTAGTTTGTGAGACTATAGGTGTCTGTGAGTGTGCGATTGTTGATATGTGATTGTGTGAGTCTGTGTGTGTCGGGCAGTGGGTGAGTTTGTGATAGTGTGAGAGGATTGCTTACTTTATTGTGTGTGCTTTGGTGAGCATATGTTTGTTGGTGTTTCTGTGAGCGTGTTTGTGAGAGCGGAGGTATGTGAGTGGAAGTGTGACTCTGAATGTGTGACTGTGTGTGTTTGTGATAGTATGAGTGCATGTGAATATTTGTTAATCTTTGAGTGTGCTTGTGTGTGAGTTTCAGTGGTCAGTAAGTATGTGTGTGTGTGTTTGTGAGTTTTTGTGAGTGTGTTTGTAGGTGTGGGAGTGTGGGAGAAGGTTTTATTTTGTGACAGTGTGTGTTTGCTAATGTGTCTGAATGTCTGAATGATTGTGTGACTGTACGTGTTTGTGAGTGAGTGTGCGTGTGGTAGTGTGTGTGTACGAATGTGTGAGTGTGTCTGATTATGAGTATGAGTGTGTCAGAGTACCTGAGTGTGTGTTTAAATGTGATTGTGAGAGTGCTGGTGAGTGGGAGTGTGCGGGTGTGTATATGGCTGTGCTATTGTTTGAGAGAGTGTGTGATGGTATGTGAGGATGGGTGTGAGTTTGTCTATGTTTAGGTGTGAGAGTGTGTGTGAGTGTGTGTTATTGTGTGATGCTGTGTGACATTATGTGTTTGTGTGAGTGTAGTTGTGTCAGAGAGGGCTTGCGAATATTCACTTTTGAATGTGTGAACGAGTGTGAGCCTTTGTGTGATGGTGTGTGTGAGTGAGTGTTTCTGTTTGCCATTATGTGTGTGATTGTGTGAATGAGTGTGACCAGTTAGAAATTTATCTGTGTGCGTACTTGTGTGAGTGTATATGACAGTGAGATTGTGAGCAGGTGTGAGTCTGTGAGTGTGTGTTTGTGTGTGTGAGAGTGTGTGTGATGGTGTGCTTGATGTGCGTCTGTGCATTTGTGTCTGCGTACATGTGAGTAATTTTGTGACAGTGTGTACAACTGTGTGTATTCTGGTGTGTGCCTGTGTGAGTGTGTGATTTTGTGTGGTTTTCAGTGAGTGAGCATGTGTTTGAGAGTGTCAGTGTGCAAGGGACTGTGTGTGTTGTGTGAGAGTGTGAAAGGTGATAGTATGTGATTGTGTGTGAGTTAATATGAGCAGGTGTGTTTGAGTGTTTAAGTGAGTGTGTGTTTGTGATAGAGTAGCTTGAGTGGGTGTGTTACTCTGTGTGTATGAGTGACTGTGTGCTTCTGTTTACACGAGAGTGTGTGTGAGTGTGTGTTGGTGTTTGCAGGTGTGGAAGTGAGAGATAGACTGTGTGACTGTGTGAGTGTGTGTGATTGTGTGATTGTATGTGAATAGTTGTGAGGGTATGTATGCACGTGTGTGTGAATGTGAGTGTTTGAATGTGCACAAGTGCGTATGTGAGTGTGTTACTGTTCAGGTATGCATAAGGATGAATATATCATTGAGTGTGAGTGTCAGTGGGACTTTGAGGGTGCGTGAGTGTGAGAGACAGTATGTCTGAGCATGTGTGTGTAAGTGTGTGCAAATGTGTGTTCTAAAGACTGTTTTTAATGTGTGTGCGTGTGTAAATTATATGAATGTGTGAGAGTGACAGCACAAAAGACGAATGTCTGTGTGTGTGAACATTTGTGTGTATATGAGAGTCTGTGTAAGTGCGTTTGCTGGGGTGCTAGTGTGTGTGTAGGTGTCTGAGTGTGAGAAAATGAGAGTTTGTGAGTGTGTATTCGAGAATGCTGCAGATTTTGTGTGATTGTGTTATTTTGCTTGAATGCGTGTGTTTGAGTGTCTGTGTGGTTGCTTTCACATGTGTGATGTTTGCTTGTGTGTGTGAGTGTGTGGGTCTGTGTGTGCGTCTGCTTGTGTGTCAGTGTGAGAGTGTGAGGGGAATGGGGTGAATTATGATGCAAGGGTGCCTAACATGTTTGGAAGCGAAATGGGCATTCTCTGAGATAACGGAAAGCGACAGAACATGGTGGGAGACTATATATAGGAGTGCAATGTTGTCGAATGGTTTGGAAAGTGCTGCAATGTGACGCAATAGATGGTTCCTGTGTGTTTTGGAAGAGAACGGATCCTTCTTTGATGGAAAGAAACGCAGTAGAACGTGGTGGATTGTTGTAGAATGCAGTGGAATGTTGTGTAATGGAGAGCATTGTGATGAAGTGGAGAGAAAGTGAGTGGTTTGGACACGAGAGTAGCCTTCTTTCATGGAATGGAATGCAATACATGTTGATGGAATTTGGGGTACGATAGTAGAAAATTGTGGAATGGAGTGAAATGTAGTGCAATAGACGGTTGAGGACCTTGTTTTATGCGAACGGTTGTATGTGTGTGTGACTGTGCAGCTGTGTGCGTTTGTGTGAGTGATTGTCATAGAGAGTGTGAGTGTGGAAGAGAGCGTGTGCATGATTGTGAGGGAGGTGTTGTGTGAGTGCACATGTGTGTGAAAGGCTGAGTGTGAGTGTGTTTATGGGAGTGTGTGTGAGCATGCTTATGTGAGAGTGAATATGAGGGATTACATGTGCGTTTGTGAGTGTATGAGAATGTGTGGGTGTGTGTGATACTGTGAGCCTGTGTGAGTACATGTATGAGTGTGAGAAAATGTGTGAGAATGTGAGTGAGTACATGTGAGTCTGAGTGAGGATATGTCAGTGTGACAGTGACTATGTCAGGTGTGTAGGTCTGCACATGTGTTTGGGTCTATGTACATGTGTGTGTTTGTTAGTTTGTGAGACTATAGGTGTCTGTGAGTGTGCGATTGTTGATATGTGATTGTGTGAGTCTGTGTGTGTCGGGCAGTGGGTGAGTTTGTGATAGTGTGAGAGGATTGCTTACTTTATTGTGTGTGCTTTGGTGAGCATATGTTTGTTGGTGTTTCTGTGAGCGTGTTTGTGAGAGCGGAGGTATGTGAGTGGAAGTGTGACTCTGAATGTGTGACTGTGTGTGTTTGTGATAGTATGAGTGCATGTGAATATTTGTTAATCTTTGAGTGTGCTTGTGTGTGAGTTTCAGTGGTCAGTAAGTATGTGTGTGTGTGTTTGTGAGTTTTTGTGAGTGTGTTTGTAGGTGTGGGAGTGTGGGAGAAGGTTTTATTTTGTGACAGTGTGTGTTTGCTAATGTGTCTGAATGTCTGAATGATTGTGTGACTGTACGTGTTTGTGAGTGAGTGTGCGTGTGGTAGTGTGTGTGTACGAATGTGTGAGTGTGTCTGATTATGAGTATGAGTGTGTCAGAGTACCTGAGTGTGTGTTTAAATGTGATTGTGAGAGTGCTGGTGAGTGGGAGTGTGCGGGTGTGTATATGGCTGTGCTATTGTTTGAGAGAGTGTGTGATGGTATGTGAGGATGGGTGTGAGTTTGTCTATGTTTAGGTGTGAGAGTGTGTGTGAGTGTGTGTTAGTGTGTGATGCTGTGTGACATTATGTGTTTGTGTGAGTGTAGTTGTGTCAGAGAGGGCTTGCGAATATTCACTTTTGAATGTGTGAACGAGTGTGAGCCTTTGTGTGATGGTGTGTGTGAGTGAGTGTTTCTGTTTGCCATTATGTGTGTGATTGTGTGAATGAGTGTGACCAGTTAGAAATTTATCTGTGTGCGTACTTGTGTGAGTGTATATGACAGTGAGATTGTGAGCAGGTGTGAGTCTGTGAGTGTGTGTTTGTGTGTGTGAGAGTGTGTGTGATGGTGTGCTTGATGTGCGTCTGTGCATTTGTGTCTGCGTACATGTGAGTAATTTTGTGACAGTGTGTACAACTGTGTGTATTCTGGTGTGTGCCTGTGTGAGTGTGTGATTTTGTGTGGTTTTCAGTGAGTGAGCATGTGTTTGAGAGTGTCAGTGTGCAAGGGACTGTGTGTGTTGTGTGAGAGTGTGAAAGGTGATAGTATGTGATTGTGTGTGAGTTAATATGAGCAGGTGTGTTTGAGTGTTTAAGTGAGTGTGTGTTTGTGATAGAGTAGCTTGAGTGGGTGTGTTACTCTGTGTGTATGAGTGACTGTGTGCTTCTGTTTACACGAGAGTGTGTGTGAGTGTGTGTTGGTGTTTGCAGGTGTGGAAGTGATAGAATGTGTGACTGTGTGAGTGTGTGTGATTGTATGTGAATAGTTGTGAGGGTATGTATGCACGTGTGTGTGAATGTGAGTGTTTGAATGTGCACAAGTGCGTATGTGAGTGTGTTACTGTTCAGGTATGCATAAGGATGAATATATCATTGAGTGTGAGTGTCAGTGGGACTTTGAGGGTGCGTGAGTGTGAGAGACAGTATGTCTGAGCATGTGTGTGTAAGTGTGTGCAAATGTGTGATCTAAAGACTGTTTTTAATGTGTGTGCGTGTGTAAATTGTATGAATGTGTGAGAGTGACAGCACAAAAGACGAATGTCTGTGTGTGTGAACATTTGTGTGTATATGAGAGTCTGTGTAAGTGCGTTTGCTGGGGTGCTAGTGTGTGTGTAGGTGTCTGAGTGTGAGAAAATGAGAGTTTGTGAGTGTGTATTCGAGAATGCTGCAGATTTT
Source organism: Manis pentadactyla (assembly GCF_030020395.1). Lineage (NCBI taxonomy): Eukaryota > Metazoa > Chordata > Mammalia > Pholidota > Manidae > Manis > Manis pentadactyla. The sequence continues at coordinate 22,133 of NW_026644929.1, read as the reverse complement.
GTGTGATTGTGTTATTTTGCTTGAATGCGTGTGTTTGAGTGTCTGTGTGGTTGCTTTCACATGTGTGATGTTTGCTTGTGTGTGTGAGTGTGTGGGTCTGTGTGTGCGTCTGCTTGTGTGTCAGTGTGAGAGTGTGAGGGGAATGGGGTGAATTATGATGCAAGGGTGCCTAACATGTTTGGAAGCGAAATGGGCATTCTCTGAGATAACAGAAAGCGACAGAACATGGTGGGAGACTATATATAGGAGTGCAATGTTGTCGAATGGTTTGGAAAGTGCTGCAATGTGACGCAATAGATGGTTCCTGTGTGTTTTGGAAGAGAACGGATCCTTCTTTGATGGAAAGAAACGCAGTAGAACGTGGTGGATTGTTGTAGAATGCAGTGGAATGTTGTGTAATGGAGAGCATTGTGATGAAGTGGAGAGAAAGTGAGTGGTTTGGACACGAGAGTAGCCTTCTTTCATGGAATGGAATGCAATACATGTTGATGGATTTTTGGGTACGATAGTAGAAAATTGTGGAATGGAGTGAAATGTAGTGCAATAGACGGTTGAGGACCTTGTTTTATGCGAACGGTTGTATGTGTGTGTGACTGTGCAGCTGTGTGCGTTTGTGTGAGTGATTGTCATAGAGAGTGTGAGTGTGGAAGAGAGCGTGTGCATGATTGTGAGGGAGGTGTTGTGTGAGTGCACATGTGTGTGAAAGGCTGAGTGTGAGTGTGTTTATGGGAGTGTGTGTGAGCATGCTTATGTGAGAGTGAATATGAGGGATTACATGTGCGTTTGTGAGTGTATGAGAATGTGTGGGTGTGTGTGATACTGTGAGCCTGTGTGAGTACATGTATGAGTGTGAGAAAATGTGTGAGAATGTGAGTGAGTACATGTGAGTCTGAGTGAGGATATGTCAGTGTGACAGTGACTATGTCAGGTGTGTAGGTCTGCACATGTGTTTGGGTCTATGTACATGTGTGTGTTTGTTAGTTTGTGAGACTATAGGTGTCTGTGAGTGTGCGATTGTTGATATGTGATTGTGTGAGTCTGTGTGTGTCGGGCAGTGGGTGAGTTTGTGATAGTGTGAGAGGATTGCTTACTTTATTGTGTGTGCTTTGGTGAGCATATGTTTGTTGGTGTTTCTGTGAGCGTGTTTGTGAGAGCGGAGGTATGTGAGTGGAAGTGTGACTCTGAATGTGTGACTGTGTGTGTTTGTGATAGTATGAGTGCATGTGAATATTTGTTAATCTTTGAGTGTGCTTGTGTGTGAGTTTCAGTGGTCAGTAAGTATGTGTGTGTGTGTTTGTGAGTTTTTGTGAGTGTGTTTGTAGGTGTGGGAGTGTGGGAGAAGGTTTTATTTTGTGACAGTGTGTGTTTGCTAATGTGTCTGAATGTCTGAATGATTGTGTGACTGTACGTGTTTGTGAGTGAGTGTGCGTGTGGTAGTGTGTGTGTACGAATGTGTGAGTGTGTCTGATTATGAGTATGAGTGTGTCAGAGTACCTGAGTGTGTGTTTAAATGTGATTGTGAGAGTGCTGGTGAGTGGGAGTGTGCGGGTGTGTATATGGCTGTGCTATTGTTTGAGAGAGTGTGTGATGGTATGTGAGGATGGGTGTGAGTTTGTCTATGTTTAGGTGTGAGAGTGTGTGTGAGTGTGTGTTAGTGTGTGATGCTGTGTGACATTATGTGTTTGTGTGAGTGTAGTTGTGTCAGAGAGGGCTTGCGAATATTCACTTTTGAATGTGTGAACGAGTGTGAGCCTTTGTGTGATGGTGTGTGTGAGTGAGTGTTTCTGTTTGCCATTATGTGTGTGATTGTGTGAATGAGTGTGACCAGTTAGAAATTTATCTGTGTGCGTACTTGTGTGAGTGTATATGACAGTGAGATTGTGAGCAGGTGTGAGTCTGTGAGTGTGTGTTTGTGTGTGTGAGAGTGTGTGTGATGGTGTGTTTGATGTGCGTCTGTGAATTTGTGTCTGCGTACATGTGAGTAATTTTGTGACAGTGTGTACAACTGTGTGTATTCTGGTGTGTGCCTGTGTGAGTGTGTGATTTTGTGTGGTTTTCAGTGAGTGAGCATGTGTTTGAGAGTGTCAGTGTGCAAGGGACTGTGTGTGTTGTGTGAGAGTGTGAAAGGTGATAGTATGTGATTGTGTGTGAGTTAATATGAGCAGGTGTGTTTGAGTGTTTAAGTGAGTGTGTGTTTGTGATAGAGTAGCTTCAGTGGGTGTGTTACTCTGTGTGTATGAGTGACTGTGTGCTTCTGTTTACACGAGAGTGTGTGTGAGTGTGTGTAGGTGTTTGCAGGTGTGGAAGTGAGAGATAGACTGTGTGACTGTGTGAGTGTGTGTGATTGTGTGATTGTATGTGAATAGTTGTGAGGGTATGTATGCACGTGTGTGTGAATGTGAGTGTTTGAATGTGCACAAGTGCGTATGTGAGTGTGTTACTGTTCAGGTATGCATAAGTATGAATATATCATTGAGTGTGAGTGTCAGTGGGACTTTGAGGGTGCGTGAGTGTGAGAGACAGTATGTCTGAGCATGTGTGTGTAAGTGTGTGCAAATGTGTGTTCTAAAGACTGTTTTTAATGTGTGTGCGTGTGTAAATTATATGAATGTGTGAGAGTGACAGCACAAAAGACGAATGTCTGTGTGTGTGAACATTTGTGTGTATATGAGAGTCTGTGTAAGTGCGTTTGCTGGGGTGCTAGTGTGTGTGTAGGTGTCTGAGTGTGAGAAAATGAGAGTTTGTGAGTGTGTATTCGAGAATGCTGCAGATTTTGTGTGATTGTGTTATTTTGCTTGAATGCGTGTGTTTGAGTGTCTGTGTGGTTGCTTTCACATGTGTGATGTTTGCTTGTGTGTGTGAGTGTGTGGGTCTGTGTGTGCGTCTGCTTGTGTGTCAGTGTGAGAGTGTGAGGGGAATGGGGTGAATTATGATGCAAGGGTGCCTAACATGTTTGGAAGCGAAATGGGCATTCTCTGAGATAACGGAAAGCGACAGAACATGGTGGGAGACTATATATAGGAGTGCAATGTTGTCGAATGGTTTGGAAAGTGCTGCAATGTGACGCAATAGATGGTTCCTGTGTGTTTTGGAAGAGAACGGATCCTTCTTTGATGGAAAGAAACGCAGTAGAACGTGGTGGATTGTTGTAGAATGCAGTGGAATGTTGTGTAATGGAGAGCATTGTGATGAAGTGGAGAGAAAGTGAGTGGTTTGGACACGAGAGTAGCCTTCTTTCATGGAATGGAATGCAATACATGTTGATGGAATTTGGGGTACGATAGTAGAAAATTGTGGAATGGAGTGAAATGTAGTGCAATAGACGGTTGAGGACCTTGTTTTATGCGAACGGTTGTATGTGTGTGTGACTGTGCAGCTGTGTGCGTTTGTGTGAGTGATTGTCATAGAGAGTGTGAGTGTGGAAGAGAGCGTGTGCATGATTGTGAGGGAGGTGTTGTGTGAGTGCACATGTGTGTGAAAGGCTGAGTGTGAGTGTGTTTATGGGAGTGTGTGTGAGCATGCTTATGTGAGAGTGAATATGAGGGATTACATGTGCGTTTGTGAGTGTATGAGAATGTGTGGGTGTGTGTGATACTGTGAGCCTGTGTGAGTACATGTATGAGTGTGAGAAAATGTGTGAGAATGTGAGTGAGTACATGTGAGTCTGAGTGAGGATATGTCAGTGTGACAGTGACTATGTCAGGTGTGTAGGTCTGCACATGTGTTTGGGTCTATGTACATGTGTGTGTTTGTTAGTTTGTGAGACTATAGGTGTCTGTGAGTGTGCGATTGTTGATATGTGATTGTGTGAGTCTGTGTGTGTCGGGCAGTGGGTGAGTTTGTGATAGTGTGAGAGGATTGCTTACTTTATTGTGTGTGCTTTGGTGAGCATATGTTTGTTGGTGTTTCTGTGAGCGTGTTTGTGAGAGCGGAGGTATGTGAGTGGAAGTGTGACTCTGAATGTGTGACTGTGTGTTTGTGATAGTATGAGTGCATGTGAATATTTGTTAATCTTTGAGTGTGCTTGTGTGTGAGTTTCAGTGGTCAGTAAGTATGTGTGTGTGTGTTTGTGAGTTTTTGTGAGTGTGTTTGTAGGTGTGGGAGTGTGGGAGAAGGTTTTATTTTGTGACAGTGTGTGTTTGCTAATGTGTCTGAATGTCTGAATGATTGTGTGACTGTACGTGTTTGTGAGTGAGTGTGCGTGTGGTAGTGTGTGTGTACGAATGTGTGAGTGTGTCTGATTATGAGTATGAGTGTGTCAGAGTACCTGAGTGTGTGTTTAAATGTGATTGTGAGAGTGCTGGTGAGTGGGAGTGTGCGAGTGTGTATATGGCTGTGCTATTGTTTGAGAGAGTGTGTGATGGTATGTGAGGATGGGTGTGAGTTTGTCTATGTTTAGGTGTGAGAGTGTGTGTGAGTGTGTGTTAGTGTGTGATGCTGTGTGACATTATGTGTTTGTGTGAGTGTAGTTGTGTCAGAGAGGGCTTGCGAATATTCACTTTTGAATGTGTGAACGAGTGTGAGCCTTTGTGTGATGGTGTGTGTGAGTGAGTGTTTCTGTTTGCCATTATGTGTGTGATTGTGTGAATGAGTGTGACCAGTTAGAAATTTATCTGTGTGCGTACTTGTGTGAGTGTATATGACAGTGAGATTGTGAGCAGGTGTGAGTCTGTGAGTGTGTGTTTGTGTGTGTGAGAGTGTGTGTGATGGTGTGCTTGATGTGCGTCTGTGCATTTGTGTCTGCGTACATGTGAGTAATTTTGTGACAGTGTGTACAACTGTGTGTATTCTGGTGTGTGCCTGTGTGAGTGTGTGATTTTGTGTGGTTTTCAGTGAGTGAGCATGTGTTTGAGAGTGTCAGTGTGCAAGGGACTGTGTGTGTTGTGTGAGAGTGTGAAAGGTGATAGTATGTGATTGTGTGTGAGTTAATATGAGCAGGTGTGTTTGAGTGTTTAAGTGAGTGTGTGTTTGTGATAGAGTAGCTTGAGTGGGTGTGTTACTCTGTGTGTATGAGTGACTGTGTGCTTCTGTTTACACGAGAGTGTGTGTGAGTGTGTGTTGGTGTTTGCAGGTGTGGAAGTGAGAGATAGACTGTGTGACTGTGTGAGTGTGTGTGATTGTGTGATTGTATGTGAATAGTTGTGAGGGTATGTATGCACGTGTGTGTGAATGTGAGTGTTTGAATGTGCACAAGTGCGTATGTGAGTGTGTTACTGTTCAGGTATGCATAAGGATGAATATATCATTGAGTGTGAGTGTCAGTGGGACTTTGAGGGTGCGTGAGTGTGAGAGACAGTATGTCTGAGCATGTGTGTGTAAGTGTGTGCAAATGTGTGTTCTAAAGACTGTTTTTAATGTGTGTGCGTGTGTAAATTGTATGAATGTGTGAGAGTGACAGCACAAAAGACGAATGTCTGTGTGTGTGAACATTTGTGTGTATATGAGAGTCTGTGTAAGTGCGTTTGCTGGGGTGCTAGTGTGTGTGTAGGTGTCTGAGTGTGAGAAAATGAGAGTTTGTGAGTGTGTATTCGAGAATGCTGCAGATTTTGTGTGATTGTGTTATTTTGCTTGAATGCGTGTGTTTGAGTGTCTGTGTGGTTGCTTTCACATGTGTGATGTTTGCTTGTGTGTGTGAGTGTGTGGGTCTGTGTGTGCGTCTGCTTGTGTGTCAGTGTGAGAGTGTGAGGGGAATGGGGTGAATTATGATGCAAGGGTGCCTAACATGTTTGGAAGCGAAATGGGCATTCTCTGAGATAACAGAAAGCGACAGAACATGGTGGGAGACTATATATAGGAGTGCAATGTTGTCGAATGGTTTGGAAAGTGCTGCAATGTGACGCAATAGATGGTTCCTGTGTGTTTTGGAAGAGAACGGATCCTTCTTTGATGGAAAGAAACGCAGTAGAACGTGGTGGATTGTTGTAGAATGCAGTGGAATGTTGTGTAATGGAGAGCATTGTGATGAAGTGGAGAGAAAGTGAGTGGTTTGGACACGAGAGTAGCCTTCTTTCATGGAATGGAATGCAATACATGTTGATGGATTTTTGGGTACGATAGTAGAAAATTGTGGAATGGAGTGAAATGTAGTGCAATAGACGGTTGAGGACCTTGTTTTATGCGAACGGTTGTATGTGTGTGTGACTGTGCAGCTGTGTGCGTTTGTGTGAGTGATTGTCATAGAGAGTGTGAGTGTGGAAGAGAGCGTGTGCATGATTGTGAGGGAGGTGTTGTGTGAGTGCACATGTGTGTGAAAGGCTGAGTGTGAGTGTGTTTATGGGAGTGTGTGTGAGCATGCTTATGTGAGAGTGAATATGAGGGATTACATGTGCGTTTGTGAGTGTATGAGAATGTGTGGGTGTGTGTGATACTGTGAGCCTGTGTGAGTACATGTATGAGTGTGAGAAAATGTGTGAGAATGTGAGTGAGTACATGTGAGTCTGAGTGAGGATATGTCAGTGTGACAGTGACTATGTCAGGTGTGTAGGTCTGCACATGTGTTTGGGTCTATGTACATGTGTGTGTTTGTTAGTTTGTGAGACTATAGGTGTCTGTGAGTGTGCGATTGTTGATATGTGATTGTGTGAGTCTGTGTGTGTCGGGCAGTGGGTGAGTTTGTGATAGTGTGAGAGGATTGCTTACTTTATTGTGTGTGCTTTGGTGAGCATATGTTTGTTGGTGTTTCTGTGAGCGTGTTTGTGAGAGCGGAGGTATGTGAGTGGAAGTGTGACTCTGAATGTGTGACTGTGTGTGTTTGTGATAGTATGAGTGCATGTGAATATTTGTTAATCTTTGAGTGTGCTTGTGTGTGAGTTTCAGTGGTCAGTAAGTATGTGTGTGTGTGTTTGTGAGTTTTTGTGAGTGTGTTTGTAGGTGTGGGAGTGTGGGAGAAGGTTTTATTTTGTGACAGTGTGTGTTTGCTAATGTGTCTGAATGTCTGAATGATTGTGTGACTGTACGTGTTTGTGAGTGAGTGTGCGTGTGGTAGTGTGTGTGTACGAATGTGTGAGTGTGTCTGATTATGAGTATGAGTGTGTCAGAGTACCTGAGTGTGTGTTTAAATGTGATTGTGAGAGTGCTGGTGAGTGGGAGTGTGCGGGTGTGTATATGGCTGTGCTATTGTTTGAGAGAGTGTGTGATGGTATGTGAGGATGGGTGTGAGTTTGTCTATGTTTAGGTGTGAGAGTGTGTGTGAGTGTGTGTTAGTGTGTGATGCTGTGTGACATTATGTGTTTGTGTGAGTGTAGTTGTGTCAGAGAGGGCTTGCGAATATTCACTTTTGAATGTGTGAACGAGTGTGAGCCTTTGTGTGATGGTGTGTGTGAGTGAGTGTTTCTGTTTGCCATTATGTGTGTGATTGTGTGAATGAGTGTGACCAGTTAGAAATTTATCTGTGTGCGTACTTGTGTGAGTGTATATGACAGTGAGATTGTGAGCAGGTGTGAGTCTGTGAGTGTGTGTTTGTGTGTGTGAGAGTGTGTGTGATGGTGTGCTTGATGTGCGTCTGTGCATTTGTGTCTGCGTACATGTGAGTAATTTTGTGACAGTGTGTACAACTGTGTGTATTCTGGTGTGTGCCTGTGTGAGTGTGTGATTTTGTGTGGTTTTCAGTGAGTGAGCATGTGTTTGAGAGTGTCAGTGTGCAAGGGACTGTGTGTGTTGTGTGAGAGTGTGAAAGGTGATAGTATGTGATTGTGTGTGAGTTAATATGAGCAGGTGTGTTTGAGTGTTTAAGTGAGTGTGTGTTTGTGATAGAGTAGCTTGAGTGGGTGTGTTACTCTGTGTGTATGAGTGACTGTGTGCTTCTGTTTACACGAGAGTGTGTGTGAGTGTGTGTTGGTGTTTGCAGGTGTGGAAGTGAGAGATAGACTGTGTGACTGTGTGAGTGTGTGTGATTGTGTGATTGTATGTGAATAGTTGTGAGGGTATGTATGCACGTGTGTGTGAATGTGAGTGTTTGAATGTGCACAAGTGCGTATGTGAGTGTGTTACTGTTCAGGTATGCATAAGGATGAATATATCATTGAGTGTGAGTGTCAGTGGGACTTTGAGGGTGCGTGAGTGTGAGAGACAGTATGTCTGAGCATGTGTGTGTAAGTGTGTGCAAATGTGTGTTCTAAAGACTGTTTTTAATGTGTGTGCGTGTGTAAATTGTATGAATGTGTGAGAGTGACAGCACAAAAGACGAATGTCTGTGTGTGTGAACATTTGTGTGTATATGAGAGTCTGTGTAAGTGCGTTTGCTGGGGTGCTAGTGTGTGTGTAGGTGTCTGAGTGTGAGAAAATGAGAGTTTGTGAGTGTGTATTCGAGAATGCTGCAGATTTTGTGTGATTGTGTTATTTTGCTTGAATGCGTGTGTTTGAGTGTCTGTGTGGTTGCTTTCACATGTGTGATGTTTGCTTGTGTGTGTGAGTGTGTGGGTCTGTGTGTGCGTCTGCTTGTGTGTCAGTGTGAGAGTGTGAGGGGAATGGGGTGAATTATGATGCAAGGGTGCCTAACATGTTTGGAAGCGAAATGGGCATTCTCTGAGATAACAGAAAGCGACAGAACATGGTGGGAGACTATATATAGGAGTGCAATGTTGTCGAATGGTTTGGAAAGTGCTGCAATGTGACGCAATAGATGGTTCCTGTGTGTTTTGGAAGAGAACGGATCCTTCTTTGATGGAAAGAAACGCAGTAGAACGTGGTGGATTGTTGTAGAATGCAGTGGAATGTTGTGTAATGGAGAGCATTGTGATGAAGTGGAGAGAAAGTGAGTGGTTTGGACACGAGAGTAGCCTTCTTTCATGGAATGGAATGCAATACATGTTGATGGATTTTTGGGTACGATAGTAGAAAATTGTGGAATGGAGTGAAATGTAGTGCAATAGACGGTTGAGGACCTTGTTTTATGCGAACGGTTGTATGTGTGTGTGACTGTGCAGCTGTGTGCGTTTGTGTGAGTGATTGTCATAGAGAGTGTGAGTGTGGAAGAGAGCGTGTGCATGATTGTGAGGGAGGTGTTGTGTGAGTGCACATGTGTGTGAAAGGCTGAGTGTGAGTGTGTTTATGGGAGTGTGTGTGAGCATGCTTATGTGAGAGTGAATATGAGGGATTACATGTGCGTTTGTGAGTGTATGAGAATGTGTGGGTGTGTGTGATACTGTGAGCCTGTGTGAGTACATGTATGAGTGTGAGAAAATGTGTGAGAATGTGAGTGAGTACATGTGAGTCTGAGTGAGGATATGTCAGTGTGACAGTGACTATGTCAGGTGTGTAGGTCTGCACATGTGTTTGGGTCTATGTACATGTGTGTGTTTGTTAGTTTGTGAGACTATAGGTGTCTGTGAGTGTGCGATTGTTGATATGTGATTGTGTGAGTCTGTGTGTGTCGGGCAGTGGGTGAGTTTGTGATAGTGTGAGAGGATTGCTTACTTTATTGTGTGTGCTTTGGTGAGCATATGTTTGTTGGTGTTTCTGTGAGCGTGTTTGTGAGAGCGGAGGTATGTGAGTGGAAGTGTGACTCTGAATGTGTGACTGTGTGTGTTTGTGATAGTATGAGTGCATGTGAATATTTGTTAATCTTTGAGTGTGCTTGTGTGTGAGTTTCAGTGGTCAGTAAGTATGTGTGTGTGTGTTTGTGAGTTTTTGTGAGTGTGTTTGTAGGTGTGGGAGTGTGGGAGAAGGTTTTATTTTGTGACAGTGTGTGTTTGCTAATGTGTCTGAATGTCTGAATGATTGTGTGACTGTACGTGTTTGTGAGTGAGTGTGCGTGTGGTAGTGTGTGTGTACGAATGTGTGAGTGTGTCTGATTATGAGTATGAGTGTGTCAGAGTACCTGAGTGTGTGTTTAAATGTGATTGTGAGAGTGCTGGTGAGTGGGAGTGTGCGGGTGTGTATATGGCTGTGCTATTGTTTGAGAGAGTGTGTGATGGTATGTGAGGATGGGTGTGAGTTTGTCTATGTTTAGGTGTGAGAGTGTGTGTGAGTGTGTGTTAGTGTGTGATGCTGTGTGACATTATGTGTTTGTGTGAGTGTAGTTGTGTCAGAGAGGGCTTGCGAATATTCACTTTTGAATGTGTGAACGAGTGTGAGCCTTTGTGTGATGGTGTGTGTGAGTGAGTGTTTCTGTTTGCCATTATGTGTGTGATTGTGTGAATGAGTGTGACCAGTTAGAAATTTATCTGTGTGCGTACTTGTGTGAGTGTATATGACAGTGAGATTGTGAGCAGGTGTGAGTCTGTGAGTGTGTGTTTGTGTGTGTGAGAGTGTGTGTGATGGTGTGCTTGATGTGCGTCTGTGCATTTGTGTCTGCGTACATGTGAGTAATTTTGTGACAGTGTGTACAACTGTGTGTATTCTGGTGTGTGCCTGTGTGAGTGTGTGATTTTGTGTGGTTTTCAGTGAGTGAGCATGTGTTTGAGAGTGTCAGTGTGCAAGGGACTGTGTGTGTTGTGTGAGAGTGTGAAAGGTGATAGTATGTGATTGTGTGTGAGTTAATATGAGCAGGTGTGTTTGAGTGTTTAAGTGAGTGTGTGTTTGTGATAGAGTAGCTTGAGTGGGTGTGTTACTCTGTGTGTATGAGTGACTGTGTGCTTCTGTTTACACGAGAGTGTGTGTGAGTGTGTGTTGGTGTTTGCAGGTGTGGAAGTGAGAGATAGACTGTGTGACTGTGTGAGTGTGTGTGATTGTGTGATTGTATGTGAATAGTTGTGAGGGTATGTATGCACGTGTGTGTGAATGTGAGTGTTTGAATGTGCACAAGTGCGTATGTGAGTGTGTTACTGTTCAGGTATGCATAAGGATGAATATATCATTGAGTGTGAGTGTCAGTGGGACTTTGAGGGTGCGTGAGTGTGAGAGACAGTATGTCTGAGCATGTGTGTGTAAGTGTGTGCAAATGTGTGTTCTAAAGACTGTTTTTAATGTGTGTGCGTGTGTAAATTGTATGAATGTGTGAGAGTGACAGCACAAAAGACGAATGTCTGTGTGTGTGAACATTTGTGTGTATATGAGAGTCTGTGTAAGTGCGTTTGCTGGGGTGCTAGTGTGTGTGTAGGTGTCTGAGTGTGAGAAAATGAGAGTTTGTGAGTGTGTATTCGAGAATGCTGCAGATTTTGTGTGATTGTGTTATTTTGCTTGAATGCGTGTGTTTGAGTGTCTGTGTGGTTGCTTTCACATGTGTGATGTTTGCTTGTGTGTGTGAGTGTGTGGGTCTGTGTGTGCGTCTGCTTGTGTGTCAGTGTGAGAGTGTGAGGGGAATGGGGTGAATTATGATGCAAGGGTGCCTAACATGTTTGGAAGCGAAATGGGCATTCTCTGAGATAACAGAAAGCGACAGAACATGGTGGGAGACTATATATAGGAGTGCAATGTTGTCGAATGGTTTGGAAAGTGCTGCAATGTGACGCAATAGATGGTTCCTGTGTGTTTTGGAAGAGAACGGATCCTTCTTTGATGGAAAGAAACGCAGTAGAACGTGGTGGATTGTTGTAGAATGCAGTGGAATGTTGTGTAATGGAGAGCATTGTGATGAAGTGGAGAGAAAGTGAGTGGTTTGGACACGAGAGTAGCCTTCTTTCATGGAATGGAATGCAATACATGTTGATGGATTTTTGGGTACGATAGTAGAAAATTGTGGAATGGAGTGAAATGTAGTGCAATAGACGGTTGAGGACCTTGTTTTATGCGAACGGTTGTATGTGTGTGTGACTGTGCAGCTGTGTGCGTTTGTGTGAGTGATTGTCATAGAGAGTGTGAGTGTGGAAGAGAGCGTGTGCATGATTGTGAGGGAGGTGTTGTGTGAGTGCACATGTGTGTGAAAGGCTGAGTGTGAGTGTGTTTATGGGAGTGTGTGTGAGCATGCTTATGTGAGAGTGAATATGAGGGATTACATGTGCGTTTGTGAGTGTATGAGAATGTGTGGGTGTGTGTGATACTGTGAGCCTGTGTGAGTACATGTATGAGTGTGAGAAAATGTGTGAGAATGTGAGTGAGTACATGTGAGTCTGAGTGAGGATATGTCAGTGTGACAGTGACTATGTCAGGTGTGTAGGTCTGCACATGTGTTTGGGTCTATGTACATGTGTGTGTTTGTTAGTTTGTGAGACTATAGGTGTCTGTGAGTGTGCGATTGTTGATATGTGATTGTGTGAGTCTGTGTGTGTCGGGCAGTGGGTGAGTTTGTGATAGTGTGAGAGGATTGCTTACTTTATTGTGTGTGCTTTGGTGAGCATATGTTTGTTGGTGTTTCTGTGAGCGTGTTTGTGAGAGCGGAGGTATGTGAGTGGAAGTGTGACTCTGAATGTGTGACTGTGTGTGTTTGTGATAGTATGAGTGCATGTGAATATTTGTTAATCTTTGAGTGTGCTTGTGTGTGAGTTTCAGTGGTCAGTAAGTATGTGTGTGTGTGTTTGTGAGTTTTTGTGAGTGTGTTTGTAGGTGTGGGAGTGTGGGAGAAGGTTTTATTTTGTGACAGTGTGTGTTTGCTAATGTGTCTGAATGTCTGAATGATTGTGTGACTGTACGTGTTTGTGAGTGAGTGTGCGTGTGGTAGTGTGTGTGTACGAATGTGTGAGTGTGTCTGATTATGAGTATGAGTGTGTCAGAGTACCTGAGTGTGTGTTTAAATGTGATTGTGAGAGTGCTGGTGAGTGGGAGTGTGCGGGTGTGTATATGGCTGTGCTATTGTTTGAGAGAGTGTGTGATGGTATGTGAGGATGGGTGTGAGTTTGTCTATGTTTAGGTGTGAGAGTGTGTGTGAGTGTGTGTTAGTGTGTGATGCTGTGTGACATTATGTGTTTGTGTGAGTGTAGTTGTGTCAGAGAGGGCTTGCGAATATTCACTTTTGAATGTGTGAACGAGTGTGAGCCTTTGTGTGATGGTGTGTGTGAGTGAGTGTTTCTGTTTGCCATTATGTGTGTGATTGTGTGAATGAGTGTGACCAGTTAGAAATTTATCTGTGTGCGTACTTGTGTGAGTGTATATGACAGTGAGATTGTGAGCAGGTGTGAGTCTGTGAGTGTGTGTTTGTGTGTGTGAGAGTGTGTGTGATGGTGTGCTTGATGTGCGTCTGTGCATTTGTGTCTGCGTACATGTGAGTAATTTTGTGACAGTGTGTACAACTGTGTGTATTCTGGTGTGTGCCTGTGTGAGTGTGTGATTTTGTGTGGTTTTCAGTGAGTGAGCATGTGTTTGAGAGTGTCAGTGTGCAAGGGACTGTGTGTGTTGTGTGAGAGTGTGAAAGGTGATAGTATGTGATTGTGTGTGAGTTAATATGAGCAGGTGTGTTTGAGTGTTTAAGTGAGTGTGTGTTTGTGATAGAGTAGCTTGAGTGGGTGTGTTACTCTGTGTGTATGAGTGACTGTGTGCTTCTGTTTACACGAGAGTGTGTGTGAGTGTGTGTTGGTGTTTGCAGGTGTGGAAGTGAGAGATAGACTGTGTGACTGTGTGAGTGTGTGTGATTGTGTGATTGTATGTGAATAGTTGTGAGGGTATGTATGCACGTGTGTGTGAATGTGAGTGTTTGAATGTGCACAAGTGCGTATGTGAGTGTGTTACTGTTCAGGTATGCATAAGGATGAATATATCATTGAGTGTGAGTGTCAGTGGGACTTTGAGGGTGCGTGAGTGTGAGAGACAGTATGTCTGAGCATGTGTGTGTAAGTGTGTGCAAATGTGTGTTCTAAAGACTGTTTTTAATGTGTGTGCGTGTGTAAATTGTATGAATGTGTGAGAGTGACAGCACAAAAGACGAATGTCTGTGTGTGTGAACATTTGTGTGTATATGAGAGTCTGTGTAAGTGCGTTTGCTGGGGTGCTAGTGTGTGTGTAGGTGTCTGAGTGTGAGAAAATGAGAGTTTGTGAGTGTGTATTCGAGAATGCTGCAGATTTTGTGTGATTGTGTTATTTTGCTTGAATGCGTGTGTTTGAGTGTCTGTGTGGTTGCTTTCACATGTGTGATGTTTGCTTGTGTGTGTGAGTGTGTGGGTCTGTGTGTGCGTCTGCTTGTGTGTCAGTGTGAGAGTGTGAGGGGAATGGGGTGAATTATGATGCAAGGGTGCCTAACATGTTTGGAAGCGAAATGGGCATTCTCTGAGATAACAGAAAGCGACAGAACATGGTGGGAGACTATATATAGGAGTGCAATGTTGTCGAATGGTTTGGAAAGTGCTGCAATGTGACGCAATAGATGGTTCCTGTGTGTTTTGGAAGAGAACGGATCCTTCTTTGATGGAAAGAAACGCAGTAGAACGTGGTGGATTGTTGTAGAATGCAGTGGAATGTTGTGTAATGGAGAGCATTGTGATGAAGTGGAGAGAAAGTGAGTGGTTTGGACACGAGAGTAGCCTTCTTTCATGGAATGGAATGCAATACATGTTGATGGATTTTTGGGTACGATAGTAGAAAATTGTGGAATGGAGTGAAATGTAGTGCAATAGACGGTTGAGGACCTTGTTTTATGCGAACGGTTGTATGTGTGTGTGACTGTGCAGCTGTGTGCGTTTGTGTGAGTGATTGTCATAGAGAGTGTGAGTGTGGAAGAGAGCGTGTGCATGATTGTGAGGGAGGTGTTGTGTGAGTGCACATGTGTGTGAAAGGCTGAGTGTGAGTGTGTTTATGGGAGTGTGTGTGAGCATGCTTATGTGAGAGTGAATATGAGGGATTACATGTGCGTTTGTGAGTGTATGAGAATGTGTGGGTGTGTGTGATACTGTGAGCCTGTGTGAGTACATGTATGAGTGTGAGAAAATGTGTGAGAATGTGAGTGAGTACATGTGAGTCTGAGTGAGGATATGTCAGTGTGACAGTGACTATGTCAGGTGTGTAGGTCTGCACATGTGTTTGGGTCTATGTACATGTGTGTGTTTGTTAGTTTGTGAGACTATAGGTGTCTGTGAGTGTGCGATTGTTGATATGTGATTGTGTGAGTCTGTGTGTGTCGGGCAGTGGGTGAGTTTGTGATAGTGTGAGAGGATTGCTTACTTTATTGTGTGTGCTTTGGTGAGCATATGTTTGTTGGTGTTTCTGTGAGCGTGTTTGTGAGAGCGGAGGTATGTGAGTGGAAGTGTGACTCTGAATGTGTGACTGTGTGTGTTTGTGATAGTATGAGTGCATGTGAATATTTGTTAATCTTTGAGTGTGCTTGTGTGTGAGTTTCAGTGGTCAGTAAGTATGTGTGTGTGTGTTTGTGAGTTTTTGTGAGTGTGTTTGTAGGTGTGGGAGTGTGGGAGAAGGTTTTATTTTGTGACAGTGTGTGTTTGCTAATGTGTCTGAATGTCTGAATGATTGTGTGACTGTACGTGTTTGTGAGTGAGTGTGCGTGTGGTAGTGTGTGTGTACGAATGTGTGAGTGTGTCTGATTATGAGTATGAGTGTGTCAGAGTACCTGAGTGTGTGTTTAAATGTGATTGTGAGAGTGCTGGTGAGTGGGAGTGTGCGGGTGTGTATATGGCTGTGCTATTGTTTGAGAGAGTGTGTGATGGTATGTGAGGATGGGTGTGAGTTTGTCTATGTTTAGGTGTGAGAGTGTGTGTGAGTGTGTGTTAGTGTGTGATGCTGTGTGACATTATGTGTTTGTGTGAGTGTAGTTGTGTCAGAGAGGGCTTGCGAATATTAACTTTTGAATGTGTGAACGAGTGTGAGCCTTTGTGTGATGGTGTGTGTGAGTGAGTGTTTCTGTTTGCCATTATGTGTGTGATTGTGTGAATGAGTGTGACCAGTTAGAAATTTATCTGTGTGCGTACTTGTGTGAGTGTATATGACAGTGAGATTGTGAGCAGGTGTGAGTCTGTGAGTGTGTGTTTGTGTGTGGTGAGAGTGTGTGTGATGGTGTGCTTGATGTGCGTCTGTGCATTTGTGTCTGCGTACATGTGAGTAATTTTGTGACAGTGTGTACAACTGTGTGTATTCTGGTGTGTGCCTGTGTGAGTGTGTGATTTTGTGTGGTTTTCAGTGAGTGAGCATGTGTTTGAGAGTGTCAGTGTGCAAGGGACTGTGTGTGTTGTGTGAGAGTGTGAAAGGTGATAGTATGTGATTGTGTGTGAGTTAATATGAGCAGGTGTGTTTGAGTGTTTAAGTGAGTGTGTGTTTGTGATAGAGTAGCTTGAGTGGGTGTGTTACTCTGTGTGTATGAGTGACTGTGTGCTTCTGTTTACACGAGAGTGTGTGTGAGTGTGTGTTGGTGTTTGCAGGTGTGGAAGTGAGAGATAGACTGTGTGACTGTGTGAGTGTGTGTGATTGTGTGATTGTATGTGAATAGTTGTGAGGGTATGTATGCACGTGTGTGTGAATGTGAGTGTTTGAATGTGCACAAGTGCGTATGTGAGTGTGTTACTGTTCAGGTATGCATAAGGATGAATATATCATTGAGTGTGAGTGTCAGTGGGACTTTGAGGGTGCGTGAGTGGTGAGAGACAGTATGTCTGAGCATGTGTGTGTAAGTGTGTGCAAATGTGTGTTCTAAAGACTGTTTTTAATGTGTGTGCGTGTGTAAATTGTATGAATGTGTGAGAGTGACAGCACAAAAGACGAATGTCTGTGTGTGTGAACATTTGTGTGTATATGAGAGTCTGTGTAAGTGCGTTTGCTGGGGTGCTAGTGTGTGTGTAGGTGTCTGAGTGTGAGAAAATGAGAGTTTGTGAGTGTGTATTCGAGGAATGCTGCAGATTTGTGTGATTGTGTTATTTTGCTTGAATGCGTGTGTTTTGAGTGTCTGTGTGGTTGCTTTCACATGTGTGATGTTTGCTTGTGTGTGTGAGTGTGTGGGTCTGTGTGTGCGTCTGCTTGTGTGTCAGTTGTGAGAGTGTGAGGGGGAATGGGGTGAATTATGATGCAAAGGTGCCTAACATGTTTGGAAGCGAAATGGGCATTCTCTGAGATAACAGAAAGCGACAGAACATGGTGGGAGACTATATATAGGAGTGCAATGTTGTCGAATGGTTTGGAAAGTGCTGCAATGTGACGCAATAGATGGTTCCTGTGTGTTTTGGAAGAGAACGGATCCTTCTTTGATGGAAAGAAACGCAGTAGAACGTGGTGGATTGTTGTAGAATGCAGTGGAATGTGTGTAATGGAGAGCATTGTGATGAAGTGGAGAGAAAGTGAGTGGTTTGGACACGAGAGTAGCCTTCTTTCATGGAATGGAATGCAATACATGTTGATGGATTTTTGGGTACGATAGTAGAAAATTGTGGAATGGAGTGAAATGTAGTGCAATAGACGTTGAGGACCTTGTTTTATGCGAACGGTTGTATGTGTGTGTGACTTTTGCAGCTGTGTGCGTTTGTGAGGAGTGATTGTCATAGAGAGTGTGAGTGTGGAAGAGAGCGTGTGCATGATTGTGAGGGAGGTGTTGTGTGAGTGCACATGTGTGTGAAAGGGCTGAGTGTGAGTGTGTTTATGGGAGTGTGTGTGAGCATGCTTATGTGAGAGTGAATATGAGGGATTACATGTGCGTTTGTGAGTGTATGAGATGTGTGGGTGTGTGTGATACTGTGAGCCTGTGTGAGTACATGTATGAGTGTGAGAAAATGTGTGAGAATGTGAGTGAGTACATGTGAGTCTGAGTGAGGATATGTCAGTGTGACAGTGACTATGTCAGGTGTGTAGGTCTGCACATGTGTTTGGGTCTATGTACAGTGTGTGTGTTTGTTAGTTTGTGAGGACTAATAGGTGTCCTGTGAGTGTGCGATTGTTGATATGTGATTGTGTGAGTCTGTGAGTGTCGGGCAGTGGGTGAGTTTGTGATAGTGTGAGGGATTGCTTACTTATTGTTGTGTGCTTTGTGTGAGCATATGTTTGTTGGTGTTTCTGTGAGCGTGTTTGTGAGAGCGGAGGTATGTGAGTGGAAGTGTGACTCTGAATGTGTGACTGTGTGTGTTTGTGATAGTATGAGTGCATGTGAATATTTGGTAATCTTGAGTGTGCTTGTGAGGTGTGAGTTTCAGTGGTCAGTAAGTATGTGTGTGTGTGTTTGTGAGTTTTTGTGGTGTTGTTTGTAGGTGTGGGAGTGTGGGAGAAGGTTTTATTTTGTGACAGTGTGTGTTTGCTATGTGTCTGAATGTCTGAATGATTGTGTGACTGTACGTGTTTGTGATTGAGTGTGCGTGTGGTAGTGTGTGTGTACGAATGTGTGAGTGTGTCTGATTATGAGTATGAGTGTGTCATAGTACCTGAGTGTGTGTTTAAATGTGATTGTGAGAGTGCTGGTGAGTGGGAGTGTGCGGGTGTGTATATGGCTGTGCTATTGTTTGAGAGAGTGTGTGATGGTAATGTGAGGATGGGTGTGAGTTTGTCTATGTTTAGGTGTGAGAGTGTGTGTGAGTTGTGTGTTAGTGTGTGATGCTGTGTGACATTATGTGTTTGTGTGAGTGTAGTTGTTGTCAGAGAGGGCTTGCGAATATTCACTTTTGAATGTGTGAACGACGTGTGAGCCTTTGTGTGATGGTGTGTGTGAGTGAGTGTTTCTGTTTGCCATTATGTGTGTGATTGTTGTGAATGAGTGTGACCAGTTTGAAATTTATCTGTGTGCGTACTTGTGTGAGTGTATATGACAGTGAGATTGTGAGCAGGTGTGAGTCTGTGAGTGTGTGTTTGTGTGTGTGAGAGTGTGTGTGATGGTGTGCTTTGATGTGCGTCTGTGCATTTGTGTCTGCGTACATGTGAGTAATTTTGTGACAGTGTGTACAACTGTGTGTATTCTGGTGTGTGCCTGTGTGAGTGTGTGGATTTTGTGTGGTTTTCAGTGAGTGAGCATGTGTTTGAGAGTGTCAGTGTGCAAGGGACTGTGTGTGTTGTGTGAGAGTGTGAAAGGTGATAGTATGTGATTGTGTGTGAGTTAATATGAGCAGGTGTGTTTGAGTGTTTAAGTGAGTGTGTGTTTGTGATAGAGTAGCTTGAGTGGGTGTGTTACTCTGTGTGTATGAGTGACTGTGTGCTTCTGTTTACACGAGAGTGTGTGTGAGTGTGTGTTGGTGTTTGCAGGTGTGGAAGTGAGAGATAGACTGTGTGACTGTGTGAGTGTGTGTGATTGTGTGATTGTATGTGAATAGTTGTGAGGTTATGTATGCACGGGTTGTGTGAATGTGAGTGTTTGAATGTGCACAAGTGCGTATGTGAGTGTGTTACTGTTCAGGTATGCATAAGGATGAATATATCATTGAGTGTGAGTGTCAGTGGGACTTTGAGGGTGCGTGAGTGTGAGAGACAGTATGTCTGAGCATGTGTGTGTAAGTGTGTGCAAATGTGTGTTCTAAAGACTGGTTTTAATGTGTGTGCGTGTGTAAATTGTATGAATGTGTGAGAGTGACAGCACAAAAGACGAATGTCTGTGTGTGTGAACATTTGTGTGTATATGAGAGTCTGTGTAAGTGCGTTTGCTGGGTGCTAGTGTGTGTGTAGGTGTCTGAGTGTGAGAAAATGAGAGTTTGTGAGTGTGTATTCGAGAATGCTGCAGATTTTGTGTGATTGTGTTATTTTGCTTGAATGCGTGTGTTTGAGTGTCTGTGTGGTTGCTTTCACATGTGTTGATGTTTGCTTGTGTGTTGTGAGTGTGTGGGTCTGTGTGTGCGTCTGCTTGTGTGTCAGTGTGAGAGTGTGAGGGGAATGGGGTGAATTATGATGCAAGGGTGCCTAACATGTTTGGAAGCGAAATGGGCATTCTCTGAGATAACAGAAAGCGACAGACATGGTGGGAGACTATATATAGGAGTGCAATGTTGTCGAATGGTTTGGAAAGTGCTGCAATGTGACGCAATAGATGTTCCTGTGTGTTTTGGAAGAGAACGGATCCTTCTTTGATGGAAAGAAACGCAGTAGAACGTGGTGGATTGTTGTAGAATGCAGTGGAATGTTGTGTAATGGAGTGCATTGTGATGAAGTGGAGAGAAAGTGAGTGGTTTGGACACGAGAGTAGCCTTCTTTCATGGAATGGAATGCAATACATGTTGATGGATTTTGGGTACGATAGTAGAAAATTGTGGAATGGAGTGAAATGTAGTGCAATAGACGTTGAGGACCTGTTTTATGCGAACGGTTGTATGTGTGTGTGACTGTGCAGCTGTGTGCGTTTGTGTTGAGTGATTTGTCATAGAGAGTGTGAGTGTGGAAGAAGAGCGTGTGCATGATTGTGAGTGAGGTGTTGTGTGAGTGCACATGTGTGTGAAAGGCTGAGTGTGAGTGTGTTTATGGGAGTGTGTGTGAGCATGCTTATGTGAGAGTGAATATGAGGGATTACATGTGCGTTTGTGAGTGTATGAGAATGTGTGGTGTGTGTGATACTGTGAGCTGTGTGAGTACATGTATGAGTGTGAGAAAATGTGTGAGAATGTGAGTGAGTACATGTGAGTCTGAGTGAGGATATGTACAGTGTGACAGTGACTATGTCAGGTGTGTAGGTCTGCACATGTGTTTGGGTCTATGTACATGTGTGTGTTTGTTAGTTTGTGAGACTATAGGGTGTCTGTGAGTGTGCGATTGTTGATATGTGATTGTGTGAGTCTGTGCAGTGTCGGGACAGTGGGTGAGTTTGTGATAGTGTGAGAGGAATTGCTTACTTTATTGTGTGTGCTTTGGTGAGCATATGTTTGTTGGTGTTTCTGTGAGCGTGTTTGTGAGAGCGGAGGTATGTGAGTGGAAGTGTGACTCTGAATGTGTGACTGTGTGTGTTTGTGATAGTATGAGTGCAAGTGAATATTTGTTAATCTTTGAGTGTGCTTGTTGTGTGAGTTTCAGTGGTCAGTAAGTATGTGTGTGTGTGTTTGTGAGTTTTTGTGAGTGTGTTTGTAGGTGTGGGAGTGTGGGAGAAGGTTTTATTTTGTGACAGTGTGTGTTTGCTAATGTGTCTGAATGTCTGAATGATTGTGTGACTGTACGTGTTTGTGTGAGTGAGTGTGCGTGTGGTAGTGTGTTGTACGAATGTGTGAGTGTGTCTGATTATGAGTATGAGTGTGTCAGAGTACCTGAGTGTGTGTTTAATGTGATTCTGAGAGTGCTGGTGAGTGGGAGTGTGCGGGTGTGTATATGGCTTGCTATTGTTTGAGAGAGTGTGTGATGGTATGTGAGGATGGGTGTGAGTTTGTCTATGTTTAGGTGTGAGAGTGTGTGTGTGTGTGTGTTAGTGTGTGATGCTGTGTGACATTATGTGTTTGTGTGAGTGTAGTTGTGTCAGAGAGGGCTTGCGAATATTCACTTTTGAATGTGTGAACGAGTGTGAGCCTTTGTGTGATGGTGTGTGTGAGTGAGTGTTTCTGTTTGCCATTATGTGTGTGATTGTGTGAATGAGTGTGACCAGTTAGAAATTTATCTGTGTGCGTACTTGTGTGAGTGTATATGACAGTGAGATTGTGAGCAGGTGTGAGTCTGTGAGTGTGTGTTTGTGTGTGTGAGAGTGTGTGTGATGGTGTGCTTGATGTGCGTCTGTGCATTGTGTGTCTGCGTACATGTGAGTAATTTTGTGACAGTGTGTACAACTGTGTGTTTCTGGTGTGTGCCTGTGTGAGTGTGTGATTTTGTGTGGTTTCAGTGAGTGAGCATGTGTTTGAGAGTGTCAGTGTGCAAGGGACTGTGTGTGTTGTGTGAGAGTGTGAAAGTGTTGATAGTATGTGATTGTGTGTGAGTTAATATGAGCAGGTGTGTTTTGAGTGTTTAAGTGAGTGTGTGTTTGTGATAGAGTAGCTTGAGGGGTGTGTTACTCTGTGTGTATGAGTGACTGTGTGCTTCTGTTTACACGAGAGTGTGTGTGAGTGTGTGTTGGGTGTTTGCAGGTGTGGAAGTGAGAGATAGACTGTGTGACTGTGTGAGTGTGTGTGATTGTGTGATTGTATGTGAATAGTTGTGAGGGTATGTATGCACGTGTGTGTGAATGTGAGTGTTTGAATGTGCACAAGTGCGTATGTGAGTGTGTTACTGTTCAGGTATGCATAAGGATGAATATATCATGAGTGTGAGTGTCAGTGGGACTTTGAGGGTGCGTGAGTGTGAGAGACAGTATGTCTGAGCATGTGTGTGTAAGTGTGTGCAAATGTGTGTTCTAAAGACTGTTTTTAATGTGTGTGCGTGTGTAAATTGTATGAATGTGTGAGAGTGACAGCACAAAAGACGAATGTCTGTGTGTGTGAAACATTTGTGTGTATATGAGAGTCTGTGTAAGTGCG
>NW_026644928.1:0-55891 GCF_030020395.1 Manis pentadactyla | reverse complement strand
TCTAACGTAATAGATCGTGGTGGAATGTTGTGAAATGGAGTGTAATGTAATATAATGTGATGCAGTGGAAGGTTCCTGTGAGATTTTGTAGAGAGTGCTGACTTCTTTGTAACTGCGGAATGCCATAGAATGCAGTGGAAGTTTTGAATACAGTAGAATCTTGTGGATTCGTGTGGAATGGCATGTGAAATGATGCAATAGGCTGCTCCTGACTGGTTTGGTAGCTATGGTTCCTTCTTTTACATAATGGAATGCAATGGAATGTGGTGGAACATTGCACAATAGAGTGCAATGCTGTGGTATTGAGTAGAACGTGGTGCAGTGTGACGCAACAGAGAGTTCCTGGGTTTTAATAAGAATGGTTCGTACATTGTCAGAATGAAACTCAGTAGATCTTGTTGGAATATTGGGAATGGAGTAGAATCCTGTGGAAGGGAATGGCTTGTGAAGGTACAGAATACGAATTTCAGTAATTGCTTGGAAACAAATATAGCTTTCCTTTGCAGAATGGAAAATTACAGTGTGTGGTGGAATGTTGTGGAATGGAGGGCAATGTTGTGCAATGGAGTGGAATCTGCGGTAGGGTGACATTATAAAGGTCTCCAGAGTGGTTTGGAAGCTGAATGGTGCCTCCCTTGGTGGAATGTAAACAAATGAAATTGCTGGAATATTGGGGAAAGAAGTGAAATGTTGTTGAATGGAGAGGATTTGGTGTACTGTGATGCCATAGAGAGTTACAAATTGTTTAAGAAAAGAATGAGAACTCTTTGACAGAATGGAATGCTATAGAACGTGGTGTAATTTTTTGGAGTTACGTGCAGTTTTTTAGATTGGTGTTGATTCGAGAGCAATGTGACATAGTATAGGGTTCCTGAGTGGTTTCGAAGCAAATGGAGCTCTCTTTGATGGAATTGAAGGCCACAAAATATGGTGAGATGTTCCGTAATAAATGTAAAGCTTTTTAATGGACTGGAATTGTCTGTAAGATGACGCAGTAGAGTGTTCCTCATTGTTTTCGAATGGAATGGAGACTTATTTGACAGAATGGAATGCAATAGAACGTGGTGGAAAGTTGTTTAATGGAGTAGATTCCTGTAGAATGGAGTGGAATGGCATACGATGTGATGCAATAGACAGCACTTAATGGATTGGAAGTGAATCTAGGCTTCTTTTTTGGAATGGAGCAGAAAAGAATACAGTGGAATATTGCAAAATGAATTGGAGATTTCTAGAATGGAGTGTTAAGAGTAGTAATGTCACTCAATGGACGGTTCCTGATTTTTTCGGAGAACAGTTGAGCCTTCTTTTGCAGAATGGAACGCGATAGGACACAGTGGAGTACAGTGGTATGGGGTGCTATGTTGTGTAATTGTGTTGAATTGGTTGTAATGTGATGCAATAAAGGTTTCTGGTGTCATTTGGAAGCGAATGCAGCCTTTCTGGATGGTATCGAACATAACAGAACGTGGTGGAATATTGCGGAACAGAGAGGAAGATTATGAAATGTAGTGTAATGGGAGTAATGTGATGCAATAGGGGGTTCCTGAGAGATCTTGTAGAGAACGGCGAATTCTTTGTAAGAATGGAATGCCATAGAAGGCTATGGAATGTTCTGAATGAGTAGAATCATGTGGAGTCATGTGCAATGGCATGTGAGTAGATGCAATAGGCTGTTCCTGAACGGATTGGAAGTATGGAGCCTTCATTGGCAGAATGGAATGCAATGGAATATGCTGGAATGTTGCTCAGTGGAGTGCAATGTGTGGTATTGGGTGGAACGTTGTGTAATGTGACTCACCAGATAGTTCCTGGGTTTTTAGGAAAAGAATGGTGCATCTTTTGCCGGAATGTAAGAAAATGAATGTACTGGAATATTTCAGAATGGAGTTAAATGTTGTGTAATGGAGTGGAAAGGGACGGAATGTGATGCAATAGAGTGTTACCGATTTTCCTGGGAACGAATGGAGCCTTCTTTGACAGAATCGAACACTATAGAATGTTGTGGAATTTTGTGTCGTTAAGTTAAATTTTGTAGAATGGTGTAGAATCCGGGCAATGTAACACAATATAGAGTTGCTGAGTGGTCTAGAAGCAAATGGAGCTCACTTTGATGGAATGGAATGCAACAGAACATGGTGATATGTTCAGGAGTAGAGTGCAACCTTGTAAAATGGACTGAAATCTTGTGTATTGTGACGCAGTAGAGTGTTCCTCATTGTTTTGCAAACGAATGGAGACTTACTTGACAGAATGGAATGCAAGAGAACGTGGTGGAATATTGTGGAATGCATTAGAATCTTGTAGAATTGAGTGGAATGGCATTTGATTTGATGCAATAGACAGTCCTTAATGGATTGGAAGTGATTCGAGCCTTCTTTGTAGGAATGAGGTGCCAAAGAACATAGTGGAACGTAGTGAAATGAAGTGGAGAGCTGTGGAATGGAGTCGATTGGGTTATAATGCGACGCCATAGATGGTTGCTGACTGCTTTTGGAAAACAGAGGAGCTTTATTTTCCAGAATGGAGCACGATAGAACAAGGTGGAGTGTTGAGGAATGGAGTTAAATCAGTTGTAATGTGACGAAGTAAAGGGATCCGGAGAGATTTTTATTCAAAGGCAGCCTTGCTGGATGGAATCTAACGTAATAGATCGTGGTGGAATGTTGTGAAATGGAGTGTAATGTAATATAATGTGATGCAGTGGAAGGTTCCTGTGAGATTTTGTAGAGAGTGCTGACTTCTTTGTAACTGCGGAATGCCATAGAATGCAGTGGAAGTTTTGAATACAGTAGAATCTTGTGGATTCGTGTGGAATGGCATGTGAAATGATGCAATAGGCTGCTCCTGACTGGTTTGGTAGCTATGGTTCCTTCTTTTACATAATGGAATGCAATGGAATGTGGTGGAACATTGCACAATAGAGTGCAATGCTGTGGTATTGAGTAGAACGTGGTGCAGTGTGACGCAACAGAGAGTTCCTGGGTTTTAATAAGAATGGTTCGTACATTGTCAGAATGAAACTCAGTAGATCTTGTTGGAATATTGGGAATGGAGTAGAATCCTGTGGAAGGGAATGGCTTGTGAAGGTACAGAATACGAATTTCAGTAATTGCTTGGAAACAAATATAGCTTTCCTTTGCAGAATGGAAAATTACAGTGTGTGGTGGAATGTTGTGGAATGGAGGGCAATGTTGTGCAATGGAGTGGAATCTGCGGTAGGGTGACATTATAAAGGTCTCCAGAGTGGTTTGGAAGCTGAATGGTGCCTCCCTTGGTGGAATGTAAACAAATGAAATTGCTGGAATATTGGGGAAAGAAGTGAAATGTTGTTGAATGGAGAGGATTTGGTGTACTGTGATGCCATAGAGAGTTACAAATTGTTTAAGAAAAGAATGAGAACTCTTTGACAGAATGGAATGCTATAGAACGTGGTGTAATTTTTTGGAGTTACGTGCAGTTTTTTAGATTGGTGTTGATTCGAGAGCAATGTGACATAGTATAGGGTTCCTGAGTGGTTTCGAAGCAAATGGAGCTCTCTTTGATGGAATTGAAGGCCACAAAATATGGTGAGATGTTCCGTAATAAATGTAAAGCTTTTTAATGGACTGGAATTGTCTGTAAGATGACGCAGTAGAGTGTTCCTCATTGTTTTCGAATGGAATGGAGACTTATTTGACAGAATGGAATGCAATAGAACGTGGTGGAAAGTTGTTTAATGGAGAAGATTCCTGTAGAATGGAGTGGAATGGCATACGATGTGATGCAATAGACAGCACTTAATGGATTGGAAGTGAATCTAGGCTTCTTTTTTGGAATGGAGCAGAAAAGAATACAGTGGAATATTGCAAAATGAATTGGAGATTTCTAGAATGGAGTGTTAAGAGTAGTAATGTCACTCAATGGACGGTTCCTGATTTTTTCGGAGAAGAGTTGAGCCTTCTTTTGCAGAATGGAACGCGATAGGACACAGTGGAGTACAGTGCTATGGGGTGCTATGTTGTGTAATTGTGTTGAATTGGTTGTAATGTGATGCAATAAAGGTTTCTGGTGTCATTTGGAAGCGAATGCAGCCTTTCTGGATGGTATCGAACATAACAGAACGTGGTGGAATATTGCGGAAGAGAGAGGAAGATTATGAAATGTAGTGTAATGGGAGTAATGTGATGCAATAGGGGGTTCCTGAGAGATCTTGTAGAGAACGGCGAATTCTTTGTAAGAATGGAATGCCATAGAAGGCTATGGAATGTTCTGAATGAGTAGAATCATGTGGAGTCATGTGCAATGGCATGTGAGTAGATGCAATAGGCTGTTCCTGAACGGATTGGAAGTATGGAGCCTTCATTGGCAGAATGGAATGCAATGGAATATGCTGGAATGTTGCTCAGTGGAGTGCAATGTGTGGTATTGGGTGGAACGTTGTGTAATGTGACTCACCAGATAGTTCCTGGGTTTTTAGGAAAAGAATGGTGCATCTTTTGCCGGAATGTAAGAAAATGAATGTACTGGAATATTTCAGAATGGAGTTAAATGTTGTGTAATGGAGTGGAAAGGGACGGAATGTGATGCAATAGAGTGTTACCGATTTTCCTGGGAACGAATGGAGCCTTCTTTGACAGAATCGAACACTATAGAATGTTGTGGAATTTTGTGTCGTTAAGTTAAATTTTGTAGAATGGTGTAGAATCCGGGCAATGTAACACAATATAGAGTTGCTGAGTGGTCTAGAAGCAAATGGAGCTCACTTTGATGGAATGGAATGCAACAGAACATGGTGATATGTTCAGGAGTAGAGTGCAACCTTGTAAAATGGACTGAAATCTTGTGTATTGTGACGCAGTAGAGTGTTCCTCATTGTTTTGCAAACGAATGGAGACTTACTTGACAGAATGGAATGCAAGAGAACGTGGTGGAATATTGTGGAATGCATTAGAATCTTGTAGAATTGAGTGGAATGGCATTTGATTTGATGCAATAGACAGTCCTTAATGGATTGGAAGTGATTCGAGCCTTCTTTGTAGGAATGAGGTGCCAAAGAACATAGTGGAACGTAGTGAAATGAAGTGGAGAGCTGTGGAATGGAGTCGATTGGGTTATAATGCGACGCCATAGATGGTTGCTGACTGCTTTTGGAAAACAGAGGAGCTTTATTTTCCAGAATGGAGCACGATAGAACAAGGTGGAGTGTTGAGGAATGGAGTTAAATCAGTTGTAATGTGACGAAGTAAAGGGATCCGGAGAGATTTTTATTCAAAGGCAGCCTTGCTGGATGGAATCTAACGTAATAGATCGTGGTGGAATGTTGTGAAATGGATTGAAATGTAATATAATGTGATGCAGTGGAAGGTTCCTGTGAGATTTTGTAGAGAGTGCTGACTTCTTTGTAACTGCGGAATGCCATAGAATGCAGTGGAAGTTTTGAATACAGTAGAATCTTGTGGATTCGTGTGGAATGGCATGTGAAATGATGCAATAGGCTGCTCCTGACTGGTTTGGTAGCTATGGTTCCTTCTTTTACATAATGGAATGCAATGGAATGTGGTGGAACATTGCACAATAGAGTGCAATGCTGTGGTATTGAGTAGAACGTGGTGCAGTGTGACGCAACAGAGAGTTCCTGGGTTTTAATAAGAATGGTTCGTACATTGTCAGAATGAAACTCAGTAGATCTTGTTGGAATATTGGGAATGGAGTAGAATCCTGTGGAAGGGAATGGCTTGTGAAGGTACAGAATACGAATTTCAGTAATTGCTTGGAAACAAATATAGCTTTCCTTTGCAGAATGGAAAATTACAGTGTGTGGTGGAATGTTGTGGAATGGAGGGCAATGTTGTGCAATGGAGTGGAATCTGCGGTAGGGTGACATTATAAAGGTCTCCAGAGTGGTTTGGAAGCTGAATGGTGCCTCCCTTGGTGGAATGTAAACAAATGAAATTGCTGGAATATTGGGGAAAGAAGTGAAATGTTGTTGAATGGAGAGGATTTGGTGTACTGTGATGCCATAGAGAGTTACAAATTGTTTAAGAAAAGAATGAGAACTCTTTGACAGAATGGAATGCTATAGAACGTGGTGTAATTTTTTGGAGTTACGTGCAGTTTTTTAGATTGGTGTTGATTCGAGAGCAATGTGACATAGTATAGGGTTCCTGAGTGGTTTCGAAGCAAATGGAGCTCTCTTTGATGGAATTGAAGGCCACAAAATATGGTGAGATGTTCCGTAATAAATGTAAAGCTTTTTAATGGACTGGAATTGTCTGTAAGATGACGCAGTAGAGTGTTCCTCATTGTTTTCGAATGGAATGGAGACTTATTTGACAGAATGGAATGCAATAGAACGTGGTGGAAAGTTGTTTAATGGAGTAGATTCCTGTAGAATGGAGTGGAATGGCATACGATGTGATGCAATAGACA
Source organism: Manis pentadactyla (assembly GCF_030020395.1). NCBI lineage: Eukaryota > Metazoa > Chordata > Mammalia > Pholidota > Manidae > Manis > Manis pentadactyla. Next base: position 49,483 of record NW_026644928.1, on the reverse strand, counting down.
GCACTTAATGGATTGGAAGTGAATCTAGGCTTCTTTTTTGGAATGGAGCAGAAAAGAATACAGTGGAATATTGCAAAATGAATTGGAGATTTCTAGAATGGAGTGTTAAGAGTAGTAATGTCACTCAATGGACGGTTCCTGATTTTTTCGGAGAACAGTTGAGCCTTCTTTTGCAGAATGGAACGCGATAGGACACAGTGGAGTACAGTGGTATGGGGTGCTATGTTGTGTAATTGTGTTGAATTGGTTGTAATGTGATGCAATAAAGGTTTCTGGTGTCATTTGGAAGCGAATGCAGCCTTTCTGGATGGTATCGAACATAACAGAACGTGGTGGAATATTGCGGAAGAGAGAGGAAGATTATGAAATGTAGTGTAATGGGAGTAATGTGATGCAATAGGGGGTTCCTGAGAGATCTTGTAGAGAACGGCGAATTCTTTGTAAGAATGGAATGCCATAGAAGGCTATGGAATGTTCTGAATGAGTAGAATCATGTGGAGTCATGTGCAATGGCATGTGAGTAGATGCAATAGGCTGTTCCTGATCGGATTGGAAGTATGGAGCCTTCATTGGCAGAATGGAATGCAATGGAATATGCTGGAATGTTGCTCAGTGGAGTGCAATGTGTGGTATTGGGTGGAACGTTGTGTAATGTGACTCACCAGATAGTTCCTGGGTTTTTAGGAAAAGAATGGTGCATCTTTTGCCGGAATGTAAGAAAATGAATGTACTGGAATATTTCAGAATGGAGTTAAATGTTGTGTAATGGAGTGGAAAGGGACGGAATGTGATGCAATAGAGTGTTACCGATTTTCCTGGGAACGAATGGAGCCTTCTTTGACAGAATCGAACACTATAGAATGTTGTGGAATTTTGTGTCGTTAAGTTAAATTTTGTAGAATGGTGTAGAATCCGGGCAATGTAACACAATATAGAGTTGCTGAGTGGTCTAGAAGCAAATGGAGCTCACTTTGATGGAATGGAATGCAACAGAACATGGTGATATGTTCAGGAGTAGAGTGCAACCTTGTAAAATGGACTGAAATCTTGTGTATTGTGACGCAGTAGAGTGTTCCTCATTGTTTTGCAAACGAATGGAGACTTACTTGACAGAATGGAATGCAAGAGAACGTGGTGGAATATTGTGGAATGCATTAGAATCTTGTAGAATTGAGTGGAATGGCATTTGATTTGATGCAATAGACAGTCCTTAATGGATTGGAAGTGATTCGAGCCTTCTTTGTAGGAATGAGGTGCCAAAGAACATAGTGGAACGTAGTGAAATGAAGTGGAGAGCTGTGGAATGGAGTCGATTGGGTTATAATGCGACGCCATAGATGGTTGCTGACTGCTTTTGGAAAACAGAGGAGCTTTATTTTCCAGAATGGAGCACGATAGAACAAGGTGGAGTGTTGAGGAATGGAGTTAAATCAGTTGTAATGTGACGAAGTAAAGGGATCCGGAGAGATTTTTATTCAAAGGCAGCCTTGCTGGATGGAATCTAACGTAATAGATCGTGGTGGAATGTTGTGAAATGGATTGAAATGTAATATAATGTGATGCAGTGGAAGGTTCCTGTGAGATTTTGTAGAGAGTGCTGACTTCTTTGTAACTGCGGAATGCCATAGAATGCAGTGGAAGTTTTGAATACAGTAGAATCTTGTGGATTCGTGTGGAATGGCATGTGAAATGATGCAATAGGCTGCTCCTGACTGGTTTGGTAGCTATGGTTCCTTCTTTTACATAATGGAATGCAATGGAATGTGGTGGAACATTGCACAATAGAGTGCAATGCTGTGGTATTGAGTAGAACGTGGTGCAGTGTGACGCAACAGAGAGTTCCTGGGTTTTAATAAGAATGGTTCGTACATTGTCAGAATGAAACTCAGTAGATCTTGTTGGAATATTGGGAATGGAGTAGAATCCTGAGGAAGGGAATGGCTTGTGAAGGTACAGAATACGAATTTCAGTAATTGCTTGGAAACAAATATAGCTTTCCTTTGCAGAATGGAAAATTACAGTGTGTGGTGGAATGTTGTGGAATGGAGGTCAATGTTGTGCAATGGAGTGGAATCTGCGGTAGGGTGACATTATAAAGGTCTCCAGAGTGGTTTGGAAGCTGAATGGTGCCTCCCTTGGTGGAATGTAAACAAATGAAATTGCTGGAATATTGGGGAAAGAAGTGAAATGTTGTTGAATGGAGAGGATTTGGTGTACTGTGATGCCATAGAGAGTTACAAACTGTTTAAGAAAAGAATGAGAACTCTTTGACAGAATGGAATGCTATAGAACGTGGTGTAATTTTTTGGAGTTACGTGCAGTTTTTTAGATTGGTGTTGATTCGAGAGCAATGTGACATAGTATAGGGTTCCTGAGTGGTTTCGAAGCAAATGGAGCTCTCTTTGATGGAATTGAAGGACACAAAATATGGTGAGATGTTCCGTAATAAATGTAAAGCTTTTTAATGGACTGGAATTGTCTGTAAGATGACGCAGTAGAGTGTTCCTCATTGTTTTCGAATGGAATGGAGACTTATTTGACAGAATGGAATGCAATAGAACGTGGTGGAAAGTTGTTTAATGGAGTAGATTCCTGTAGAATGGAGTGGAATGGCATACGATGTGATGCAATAGACAGCACTTAATGGATTGGAAGTGAATCTAGGCTTCTTTTTTGGAATGGAGCAGAAAAGAATACAGTGGAATATTGCAAAATGAATTGGAGATTTCTAGAATGGAGTGTTAAGAGTAGTAATGTCACTCAATGGACGGTTCCTGATTTTTTCGGAGAACAGTTGAGCCTTCTTTTGCAGAATGGAACGCGATAGGACACAGTGGAGTACAGTGGTATGGGGTGCTATGTTGTGTAATTGTGTTGAATTGGTTGTAATGTGATGCAATAAAGGTTTCTGGTGTCATTTGGAAGCGAATGCAGCCTTTCTGGATGGTATCGAACATAACAGAACGTGGTGGAATATTGCGGAAGAGAGAGGAAGATTATGAAATGTAGTGTAATGGGAGTAATGTGATGCAATAGGGGGTTCCTGAGAGATCTTGTAGAGAACGGCGAATTCTTTGTAAGAATGGAATGCCATAGAAGGCTATGGAATGTTCTGAATGAGTAGAATCATGTGGAGTCATGTGCAATGGCATGTGAGTAGATGCAATAGGCTGTTCCTGAACGGATTGGAAGTATGGAGCCTTCATTGGCAGAATGGAATGCAATGGAATATGCTGGAATGTTGCTCAGTGGAGTGCAATGTGTGGTATTGGGTGGAACGTTGTGTAATGTGACTCACCAGATAGTTCCTGGGTTTTTAGGAAAAGAATGGTGCATCTTTTGCCGGAATGTAAGAAAATGAATGTACTGGAATATTTCAGAATGGAGTTAAATGTTGAGTAATGGAGTGGAAAGGGACGGAATGTGATGCAATAGAGTGTTACCGATTTTCCTGGGAACGAATGGAGCCTTCTTTGACAGAATCGAACACTATAGAATGTTGTGGAATTTTGTGTCGTTAAGTTAAATTTTGTAGAATGGTGTAGAATCCGGTCAATGTAACACAATATAGAGTTGCTGAGTGGTCTAGAAGCAAATGGAGCTCACTTTGATGGAATGGAATGCAACAGAACATGGTGATATGTTCAGGAGTAGAGTGCAACCTTGTAAAATGGACTGAAATCTTGTGTATTGTGACGCAGTAGTGTGTTCCTCATTGTTTTGCAAACGAATGGAGACTTACTTGACAGAATGGAATGCAAGAGAACGTGGTGGAATATTGTGGAATGCATTAGAATCTTGTAGAATTGAGTGGAATGGCATTTGATTTGATGCAATAGACAGTCCTTAATGGATTGGAAGTGATTCGAGCCTTCTTTGTAGGAATGAGGTGCCAAAGAACATAGTGGAACGTAGTGAAATGAAGTGGAGAGCTGTGGAATGGAGTCGATTGGGTTATAATGCGACGCCATAGATGGTTGCTGACTGCTTTTGGAAAACAGAGGAGCTTTATTTTCCAGAATGGAGCACGATAGAACAAGGTGGAGTGTTGAGGAATGGAGTTAAATCAGTTGTAATGTGACGAAGTAAAGGGATCCGGAGAGATTTTTATTCAAAGGCAGCCTTGCTGGATGGAATCTAACGTAATAGATCGTGGTGGAATGTTGTGAAATGGAGTGTAATGTAATATAATGTGATGCAGTGGAAGGTTCCTGTGAGATTTTGTAGAGAGTGCTGACTTCTTGGTAACTGCGGAATGCCATAGAATGCAGTGGAAGTTTTGAATACAGTAGAATCTTGTGGATTCGTGTGGAATGGCATGTGAAATGATGCAATAGGCTGCTCCTGACTGGTTTGGTAGCTATGGTTCCTTCTTTTACATAATGGAATGCAATGGAATGTGGTGGAACATTGCACAATAGAGTGCAATGCTGTGGTATTGAGTAGAACGTGGTGCAGTGTGACGCAACAGAGAGTTCCTGGGTTTTAATAAGAATGGTTCGTACATTGTCAGAATGAAACTCAGTAGATCTTGTTGGAATATTGGGAATGGAGTAGAATCCTGTGGAAGGGAATGGCTTGTGAAGGTACAGAATACGAATTTCAGTAATTGCTTGGAAACAAATATAGCTTTCCTTTGCAGAATGGAAAATTACAGTGTGTGGTGGAATGTTGTGGAATGGAGGGCAATGTTGTGCAATGGAGTGGAATCTGCGGTAGGGTGACATTATAAAGGTCTCCAGAGTGGTTTGGAAGCTGAATGGTGCCTCCCTTGGTGGAATGTAAACAAATGAAATTGCTGGAATATTGGGGAAAGAAGTGAAATGTTGTTGAATGGAGAGGATTTGGTGTACTGTGATGCCATAGAGAGTTACAAATTGTTTAAGAAAAGAATGAGAACTCCTTGACAGAATGGAATGCTATAGAACGTGGTGTAATTTTTTGGAGTTACGTGCAGTTTTTTAGATTGGTGTTGATTCGAGAGCAATGTGACATAGTATAGGGTTCCTGAGTGGTTTCGAAGCAAATGGAGCTCTCTTTGATGGAATTGAAGGCCACAAAATATGGTGAGATGTTCCGTAATAAATGTAAAGCTTTTTAATGGACTGGAATTGTCTGTAAGATGACGCAGTAGAGTGTTCCTCATTGTTTTCGAATGGAATGGAGACTTATTTGACAGAATGGAATGCAATAGAACGTGGTGGAAAGTTGTTTAATGGAGTAGATTCCTGTAGAATGGAGTGGAATGGCATACGATGTGATGCAATAGACAGCACTTAATGGATTGGAAGTGAATCTAGGCTTCTTTTTTGGAATGGAGCAGAAAAGAATACAGTGGAATATTGCAAAATGAATTGGAGATTTCTAGAATGGAGTGTTAAGAGTAGTAATGTCACTCAATGGACGGTTCCTGATTTTTTCGGAGAACAGTTGAGCCTTCTTTTGCAGAATGGAACGCGATAGGACACAGTGGAGTACAGTGGTATGGGGTGCTATGTTGTGTAATTGTGTTGAATTGGTTGTAATGTGATGCAATAAAGGTTTCTGGTGTCATTTGGAAGCGAATGCAGCCTTTCTGGATGGTATCGAACATAACAGAACGTGGTGGAATATTGCGGAAGAGAGAGGAAGATTATGAAATGTAGTGTAATGGGAGTAATGTGATGCAATAGGGGGTTCCTGAGAGATCTTGTAGAGAACGGCGAATTCTTTGTAAGAATGGAATGCCATAGAAGGCTATGGAATGTTCTGAATGAGTAGAATCATGTGGAGTCATGTGCAATGGCATGTGAGTAGATGCAATAGGCTGTTCCTGAACGGATTGGAAGTATGGAGCCTTCATTGGCAGAATGGAATGCAATGGAATATGCTGGAATGTTGCTCAGTGGAGTGCAATGTGTGGTATTGGGTGGAACGTTGTGTAATGTGACTCACCAGATAGTTCCTGGGTTTTTAGGAAAAGAATGGTGCATCTTTTGCCGGAATGTAAGAAAATGAATGTACTGGAATATTTCAGAATGGAGTTAAATGTTGAGTAATGGAGTGGAAAGGGACGGAATGTGATGCAATAGAGTGTTACCGATTTTCCTGGGAACGAATGGAGCCTTCTTTGACAGAATCGAACACTATAGAATGTTGTGGAATTTTGTGTCGTTAAGTTAAATTTTGTAGAATGGTGTAGAATCCGGGCAATGTAACACAATATAGAGTTGCTGAGTGGTCTAGAAGCAAATGGAGCTCACTTTGATGGAATGGAATGCAACAGAACATGGTGATATGTTCAGGAGTAGAGTGCAACCTTGTAAAATGGACTGAAATCTTGTGTATTGTGACGCAGTAGAGTGTTCCTCATTGTTTTGCAAACGAATGGAGACTTACTTGACAGAATGGAATGCAAGAGAACGTGGTGGAATATTGTGGAATGCATTAGAATCTTGTAGAATTGAGTGGAATGGCATTTGATTTGATGCAATAGACAGTCCTTAATGGATTGGAAGTGATTCGAGCCTTCTTTGTAGGAATGAGGTGCCAAAGAACATAGTGGAACGTAGTGAAATGAAGTGGAGAGCTGTGGAATGGAGTCGATTGGGTTATAATGCGACGCCATAGATGGTTGCTGACTGCTTTTGGAAAACAGAGGAGCTTTATTTTCCAGAATGGAGCACGATAGAACAAGGTGGAGTGTTGAGGAATGGAGTTAAATCAGTTGTAATGTGACGAAGTAAAGGGATCCGGAGAGATTTTTATTCAAAGGCAGCCTTGCTGGATGGAATCTAACGTAATAGATCGTGGTGGAATGTTGTGAAATGGAGTGTAATGTAATATAATGTGATGCAGTGGAAGGTTCCTGTGAGATTTTGTAGAGAGTGCTGACTTCTTTGTAACTGCGGAATGCCATAGAATGCAGTGGAAGTTTTGAATACAGTAGAATCTTGTGGATTCGTGTGGAATGGCATGAGAAATGATGCAATAGGCTGCTCCTGACTGGTTTGGTAGCTATGGTTCCTTCTTTTACATAATGGAATGCAATGGAATGTGGTGGAACATTGCACAATAGAGTGCAATGCTGTGGTATTGAGTAGAACGTGGTGCAGTGTGACGCAACAGAGAGTTCCTGGGTTTTAATAAGAATGGTTCGTACATTGTCAGAATGAAACTCAGTAGATCTTGTTGGAATATTGGGAATGGAGTAGAATCCTGTGGAAGCGAATGGCTTGTGAAGGTACAGAATACGAATTTCAGTAATTGCTTGGAAACAAATATAGCTTTCCTTTGCAGAATGGAAAATTACAGTGTGTGGTGGAATGTTGTGGAATGGAGGGCAATGTTGTGCAATGGAGTGGAATCTGCGGTAGGGTGACATTATAAAGGTCTCCAGAGTGGTTTGGAAGCTGAATGGTGCCTCCCTTGGTGGAATGTAAACAAATGAAATTGCTGGAATATTGGGGAAAGAAGTGAAATGTTGTTGAATGGAGAGGATTTGGTGTACTGTGATGCCATAGAGAGTTACAAATTGTTTAAGAAAAGAATGAGAACTCTTTGACAGAATGGAATGCTATAGAACGTGGTGTAATTTTTTGGAGTTACGTGCAGTTTTTTAGATTGGTGTTGATTCGAGAGCAATGTGACATAGTATAGGGTTCCTGAGTGGTTTCGAAGCAAATGGAGCTCTCTTTGATGGAATTGAAGGCCACAAAATATGGTGAGATGTTCCGTAATAAATGTAAAGCTTTTTAATGGACTGGAATTGTCTGTAAGATGACGCAGTAGAGTGTTCCTCATTGTTTTCGAATGGAATGGAGACTTATTTGACAGAATGGAATGCAATAGAACGTGGTGGAAAGTTGTTTAATGGAGTAGATTCCTGTAGAATGGAGTGGAATGGCATACGATGTGATGCAATAGACAGCACTTAATGGATTGGAAGTGAATCTAGGCTTCTTTTTTGGAATGGAGCAGAAAAGAATACAGTGGAATATTGCAAAATGAATTGGAGATTTCTAGAATGGAGTGTTAAGAGTAGTAATGTCACTCAATGGACGGTTCCTGATTTTTTCGGAGAACAGTTGAGCCTTCTTTTGCAGAATGGAACGCGATAGGACACAGTGGAGTACAGTGGTATGGGGTGCTATGTTGTGTAATTGTGTTGAATTGGTTGTAATGTGATGCAATAAAGGTTTCTGGTGTCATTTGGAAGCGAATGCAGCCTTTCTGGATGGTATCGAACATAACAGAACGTGGTGGAATATTGCGGAAGAGAGAGGAAGATTATGAAATGTAGTGTAATGGGAGTAATGTGATGCAATAGGGGGTTCCTGAGAGATCTTGTAGAGAACGGCGAATTCTTTGTAAGAATGGAATGCCATAGAAGGCTATGGAATGTTCTGAATGAGTAGAATCATGTGGAGTCATGTGCAATGGCATGTGAGTAGATGCAATAGGCTGTTCCTGAACGGATTGGAAGTATGGAGCCTTCATTGGCAGAATGGAATGCAATGGAATATGCTGGAATGTTGCTCAGTGGAGTGCAATGTGTGGTATTGGGTGGAACGTTGTGTAATGTGACTCACCAGATAGTTCCTGGGTTTTTAGGAAAAGAATGGTGCATCTTTTGCCGGAATGTAAGAAAATGAATGTACTGGAATATTTCAGAATGGAGTTAAATGTTGTGTAATGGAGTGGAAAGGGACGGAATGTGATGCAATAGAGTGTTACCGATTTTCCTGGGAACGAATGGAGCCTTCTTTGACAGAATCGAACACTATAGAATGTTGTGGAATTTTGTGTCGTTAAGTTAAATTTTGTAGAATGGTGTAGAATCCGGGCAATGTAACACAATATAGAGTTGCTGAGTGGTCTAGAAGCAAATGGAGCTCACTTTGATGGAATGGAATGCAACAGAACATGGTGATATGTTCAGGAGTAGAGTGCAACCTTGTAAAATGGACTGAAATCTTGTGTATTGTGACGCAGTAGAGTGTTCCTCATTGTTTTGCAAACGAATGGAGACTTACTTGACAGAATGGAATGCAAGAGAACGTGGTGGAATATTGTGGAATGCATTAGAATCTTGTAGAATTGAGTGGAATGGCATTTGATTTGATGCAATAGACAGTCCTTAATGGATTGGAAGTGATTCGAGCCTTCTTTGTAGGAATGAGGTGCCAAAGAACATAGTGGAACGTAGTGAAATGAAGTGGAGAGCTGTGGAATGGAGTCGATTGGGTTATAATGCGACGCCATAGATGGTTGCTGACTGCTTTTGGAAAACAGAGGAGCTTTATTTTCCAGAATGGAGCACGATAGAACAAGGTGGAGTGTTGAGGAATGGAGTTAAATCAGTTGTAATGTGACGAAGTAAAGGGATCCGGAGAGATTTTTATTCAAAGGCAGCCTTGCTGGATGGAATCTAACGTAATAGATCGTGGTGGAATGTTGTGAAATGGAGTGTAATGTAATATAATGTGATGCAGTGGAAGGTTCCTGTGAGATTTTGTAGAGAGTGCTGACTTCTTGGTAACTGCGGAATGCCATAGAATGCAGTGGAAGTTTTGAATACTGTAGAATCTTGTGGATTCGTGTGGAATGGCATGTGAAATGATGCAATAGGCTGCTCCTGACTGGTTTGGTAGCTATGGTTCCTTCTTTTACATAATGGAATGCAATGGAATGTGGTGGAACATTGCACAATAGAGTGCAATGCTGTGGTATTGAGTAGAACGTGGTGCAGTGTGACGCAACAGAGAGTTCCTGGGTTTTAATAAGAATGGTTCGTACATTGTCAGAATGAAACTCAGTAGATCTTGTTGGAATATTGGGAATGGAGTAGAATCCTGTGGAAGGGAATGGCTTGTGAAGGTACAGAATACGAATTTCAGTAATTGCTTGGAAACAAATATAGCTTTCCTTTGCAGAATGGAAAATTACAGTGTGTGGTGGAATGTTGTGGAATGGAGGGCAATGTTGTGCAATGGAGTGGAATCTGCGGTAGGGTGACATTATAAAGGTCTCCAGAGTGGTTTGGAAGCTGAATGGTGCCTCCCTTGGTGGAATGTAAACAAATGAAATTGCTGGAATATTGGGGAAAGAAGTGAAATGTTGTTGAATGGAGAGGATTTGGTGTACTGTGATGCCATAGAGAGTTACAAATTGTTTAAGAAAAGAATGAGAACTCTTTGACAGAATGGAATGCTATAGAACGTGGTGTAATTTTTTGGAGTTACGTGCAGTTTTTTAGATTGGTGTTGATTCGAGAGCAATGTGACATAGTATAGGGTTCCTGAGGGGTTTCGAAGCAAATGGAACTCTCTTTGATGGAATTGAAGGCCACAAAATATGGTGAGATGTTCCGTAATAAATGTAAAGCTTTTTAATGGACTGGAATTGTCTGTAAGATGACGCAGTAGAGTGTTCCTCATTGTTTTCGAATGGAATGGAGACTTATTTGACAGAATGGAATGCAATAGAACGTGGTGGAAAGTTGTTTAATGGAGTAGATTCCTGTAGAATGGAGTGGAATGGCATACGATGTGATGCAATAGACAGCACTTAATGGATTGGAAGTGAATCTAGGCTTCTTTTTTGGAATGGAGCAGAAAAGAATACAGTGGAATATTGCAAAATGAATTGGAGATTTCTAGAATGGAGTGTTAAGAGTAGTAATGTCACTCAATGGACGGTTCCTGATTTTTTCGGAGAACAGTTGAGCCTTCTTTTGCAGAATGGAACGCGATAGGACACAGTGGAGTACAGTGGTATGGGGTGCTATGTTGTGTAATTGTGTTGAATTGGTTGTAATGTGATGCAATAAAGGTTTCTGGTGTCATTTGGAAGCGAATGCAGCCTTTCTGGATGGTATCGAACATAACAGAACGTGGTGGAATATTGCGGAAGAGAGAGGAAGATTATGAAATGTAGTGTAATGGGAGTAATGTGATGCAATAGGGGGTTCCTGAGAGATCTTGTAGAGAACGGCGAATTCTTTGTAAGAATGGAATGCCATAGAAGGCTATGGAATGTTCTGAATGAGTAGAATCATGTGGAGTCATGTGCAATGGCATGTGAGTAGATGCAATAGGCTGTTCCTGAACGGATTGGAAGTATGGAGCCTTCATTGGCAGAATGGAATGCAATGGAATATGCTGGAATGTTGCTCAGTGGAGTGCAATGTGTGGTATTGGGTGGAACGTTGTGTAATGTGACTCACCAGATAGTTCCTGGGTTTTTAGGAAAAGAATGGTGCATCTTTTGCCGGAATGTAAGAAAATGAATGTACTGGAATATTTCAGAATGGAGTTAAATGTTGTGTAATGGAGTGGAAAGGGACGGAATGTGATGCAATAGAGTGTTACCGATTTTCCTGCGAACGAATGGAGCCTTCTTTGACAGAATCGAACACTATAGAATGTTGTGGAATTTTGTGTCGTTAAGTTAAATTTTGTAGAATGGTGTAGAATCCGGGCAATGTAACACAATATAGAGTTGCTGAGTGGTCTAGAAGCAAATGGAGCTCACTTTGATGGAATGGAATGCAACAGAACATGGTGATATGTTCAGGAGTAGAGTGCAACCTTGTAAAATGGACTGAAATCTTGTGTATTGTGACGCAGTAGAGTGTTCCTCATTGTTTTGCAAACGAATGGAGACTTACTTGACAGAATGGAATGCAAGAGAACGTGGTGGAATATTGTGGAATGCATTAGAATCTTGTAGAATTGAGTGGAATGGCATTTGATTTGATGCAATAGACAGTCCTTAATGGATTGGAAGTGATTCGAGCCTTCTTTGTAGGAATGAGGTGCCAAAGAACATAGTGGAACGTAGTGAAATGAAGTGGAGAGCTGTGGAATGGAGTCGATTGGGTTATAATGCGACGCCATAGATGGTTGCTGACTGCTTTTGGAAAACAGAGGAGCTTTATTTTCCAGAATGGAGCACGATAGAACAAGGTGGAGTGTTGAGGAATGGAGTTAAATCAGTTGTAATGTGACGAAGTAAAGGGATCCGGAGAGATTTTTATTCAAAGGCAGCCTTGCTGGATGGAATCTAACGTAATAGATCGTGGTGGAATGTTGTGAAATGGAGTGTAATGTAATATAATGTGATGCAGTGGAAGGTTCCTGTGAGATTTTGTAGAGAGTGCTGACTTCTTTGTAACTGCGGAATGCCATAGAATGCAGTGGAAGTTTTGAATACTGTAGAATCTTGTGGATTCGTGTGGAATGGCATGTGAAATGATGCAATAGGCTGCTCCTGACTGGTTTGGTAGCTATGGTTCCTTCTTTTACATAATGGAATGCAATGGAATGTGGTGGAACATTGCACAATAGAGTGCAATGCTGTGGTATTGAGTAGAACGTGGTGCAGTGTGACGCAACAGAGAGTTCCTGGGTTTTAATAAGAATGGTTCGTACATTGTCAGAATGAAACTCAGTAGATCTTGTTGGAATATTGGGAATGGAGTAGAATCCTGTGGAAGGGAATGGCTTGTGAAGGTACAGAATACGAATTTCAGTAATTGCTTGGAAACAAATATAGCTTTCCTTTGCAGAATGGAAAATTACAGTGTGTGGTGGAATGTTGTGGAATGGAGGGCAATGTTGTGCAATGGAGTGGAATCTGCGGTAGGGTGACATTATAAAGGTCTCCAGAGTGGTTTGGAAGCTGAATGGTGCCTCCCTTGGTGGAATGTAAACAAATGAAATTGCTGGAATATTGGGGAAAGAAGTGAAATGTTGTTGAATGGAGAGGATTTGGTGTACTGTGATGCCATAGAGAGTTACAAATTGTTTAAGAAAAGAATGAGAACTCTTTGACAGAATGGAATGCTATAGAACGTGGTGTAATTTTTTGGAGTTACGTGCAGTTTTTTAGATTGCTGTTGATTCGAGAGCAATGTGACATAGTATAGGGTTCCTGAGTGGTTTCGAAGCAAATGGAGCTCTCTTTGATGGAATTGAAGGCCACAAAATATGGTGAGATGTTCCGTAATAAATGTAAAGCTTTTTAATGGACTGGAATTGTCTGTAAGATGACGCAGTAGAGTGTTCCTCATTGTTTTCGAATGGAATGGAGACTTATTTGACAGAATGGAATGCAATAGAACGTGGTGGAAAGTTGTTTAATGGAGTAGATTCCTGTAGAATGGAGTGGAATGGCATACGATGTGATGCAATAGACAGCACTTAATGGATTGGAAGTGAATCTAGGCTTCTTTTTTGGAATGGAGCAGAAAAGAATACAGTGGAATATTGCAAAATGAATTGGAGATTTCTAGAATGGAGTGTTAAGAGTAGTAATGTCACTCAATGGACGGTTCCTGATTTTTTCGGAGAACAGTTGAGCCTTCTTTTGCAGAATGGAACGCGATAGGACACAGTGGAGTACAGTGGTATGGGGTGCTATGTTGTGTAATTGTGTTGAATTGGTTGTAATGTGATGCAATAAAGGTTTCTGGTGTCATTTGGAAGCGAATGCAGCCTTTCTGGATGGTATCGAACATAACAGAACGTGGTGGAATATTGCGGAAGAGAGAGGAAGATTATGAAATGTAGTGTAATGGGAGTAATGTGATGCAATAGGGGGTTCCTGAGAGATCTTGTAGAGAACGGCGAATTCTTTGTAAGAATGGAATGCCATAGAAGGCTATGGAATGTTCTGAATGAGTAGAATCATGTGGAGTCATGTGCAATGGCATGTGAGTAGATGCAATAGGCTGTTCCTGAACGGATTGGAAGTATGGAGCCTTCATTGGCAGAATGGAATGCAATGGAATATGCTGGAATGTTGCTCAGTGGAGTGCAATGTGTGGTATTGGGTGGAACGTTGTGTAATGTGACTCACCAGATAGTTCCTGGGTTTTTAGGAAAAGAATGGTGCATCTTTTGCCGGAATGTAAGAAAATGAATGTACTGGAATATTTCAGAATGGAGTTAAATGTTGTGTAATGGAGTGGAAAGGGACGGAATGTGATGCAATAGAGTGTTACCGATTTTCCTGCGAACGAATGGAGCCTTCTTTGACAGAATCGAACACTATAGAATGTTGTGGAATTTTGTGTCGTTAAGTTAAATTTTGTAGAATGGTGTAGAATCCGGGCAATGTAACACAATATAGAGTTGCTGAGTGGTCTAGAAGCAAATGGAGCTCACTTTGATGGAATGGAATGCAACAGAACATGGTGATATGTTCAGGAGTAGAGTGCAACCTTGTAAAATGGACTGAAATCTTGTGTATTGTGACGCAGTAGAGTGTTCCTCATTGTTTTGCAAACGAATGGAGACTTACTTGACAGAATGGAATGCAAGAGAACGTGGTGGAATATTGTGGAATGCATTAGAATCTTGTAGAATTGAGTGGAATGGCATTTGATTTGATGCAATAGACAGTCCTTAATGGATTGGAAGTGATTCGAGCCTTCTTTGTAGGAATGAGGTGCCAAAGAACATAGTGGAACGTAGTGAAATGAAGTGGAGAGCTGTGGAATGGAGTCGATTGGGTTATAATGCGACGCCATAGATGGTTGCTGACTGCTTTTGGAAAACAGAGGAGCTTTATTTTCCAGAATGGAGCACGATAGAACAAGGTGGAGTGTTGAGGAATGGAGTTAAATCAGTTGTAATGTGACGAAGTAAAGGGATCCGGAGAGATTTTTATTCAAAGGCAGCCTTGCTGGATGGAATCTAACGTAATAGATCGTGGTGGAATGTTGTGAAATGGAGTGTAATGTAATATAATGTGATGCAGTGGAAGGTTCCTGTGAGATTTTGTAGAGAGTGCTGACTTCTTTGTAACTGCGGAATGCCATAGAATGCAGTGGAAGTTTTGAATACTGTAGAATCTTGTGGATTCGTGTGGAATGGCATGTGAAATGATGCAATAGGCTGCTCCTGACTGGTTTGGTAGCTATGGTTCCTTCTTTTACATAATGGAATGCAATGGAATGTGGTGGAACATTGCACAATAGAGTGCAATGCTGTGGTATTGAGTAGAACGTGGTGCAGTGTGACGCAACAGAGAGTTCCTGGGTTTTAATAAGAATGGTTCGTACATTGTCAGAATGAAACTCAGTAGATCTTGTTGGAATATTGGGAATGGAGTAGAATCCTGTGGAAGGGAATGGCTTGTGAAGGTACAGAATACGAATTTCAGTAATTGCTTGGAAACAAATATAGCTTTCCTTTGCAGAATGGAAAATTACAGTGTGTGGTGGAATGTTGTGGAATGGAGGGCAATGTTGTGCAATGGAGTGGAATCTGCGGTAGGGTGACATTATAAAGGTCTCCAGAGTGGTTTGGAAGCTGAATGGTGCCTCCCTTGGTGGAATGTAAACAAATGAAATTGCTGGAATATTGGGGAAAGAAGTGAAATGTTGTTGAATGGAGAGGATTTGGTGTACTGTGATGCCATAGAGAGTTACAAATTGTTTAAGAAAAGAATGAGAACTCTTTGACAGAATGGAATGCTATAGAACGTGGTGTAATTTTTTGGAGTTACGTGCAGTTTTTTAGATTGCTGTTGATTCGAGAGCAATGTGACATAGTATAGGGTTCCTGAGTGGTTTCGAAGCAAATGGAGCTCTCTTTGATGGAATTGAAGGCCACAAAATATGGTGAGATGTTCCGTAATAAATGTAAAGCTTTTTAATGGACTGGAATTGTCTGTAAGATGACGCAGTAGAGTGTTCCTCATTGTTTTCGAATGGAATGGAGACTTATTTGACAGAATGGAATGCAATAGAACGTGGTGGAAAGTTGTTTAATGGAGTAGATTCCTGTAGAATGGAGTGGAATGGCATACGATGTGATGCAATAGACAGCACTTAATGGATTGGAAGTGAATCTAGGCTTCTTTTTTGGAATGGAGCAGAAAAGAATACAGTGGAATATTGCAAAATGAATTGGAGATTTCTAGAATGGAGTGTTAAGAGTAGTAATGTCACTCAATGGACGGTTCCTGATTTTTTCGGAGAACAGTTGAGCCTTCTTTTGCAGAATGGAACGCGATAGGACACAGTGGAGTACAGTGGTATGGGGTGCTATGTTGTGTAATTGTGTTGAATTGGTTGTAATGTGATGCAATAAAGGTTTCTGGTGTCATTTGGAAGCGAATGCAGCCTTTCTGGATGGTATCGAACATAACAGAACGTGGTGGAATATTGCGGAAGAGAGAGGAAGATTATGAAATGTAGTGTAATGGGAGTAATGTGATGCAATAGGGGGTTCCTGAGAGATCTTGTAGAGAACGGCGAATTCTTTGTAAGAATGGAATGCCATAGAAGGCTATGGAATGTTCTGAATGAGTAGAATCATGTGGAGTCATGTGCAATGGCATGTGAGTAGATGCAATAGGCTGTTCCTGAACGGATTGGAAGTATGGAGCCTTCATTGGCAGAATGGAATGCAATGGAATATGCTGGAATGTTGCTCAGTGGAGTGCAATGTGTGGTATTGGGTGGAACGTTGTGTAATGTGACTCACCAGATAGTTCCTGGGTTTTTAGGAAAAGAATGGTGCATCTTTTGCCGGAATGTAAGAAAATGAATGTACTGGAATATTTCAGAATGGAGTTAAATGTTGAGTAATGGAGTGGAAAGGGACGGAATGTGATGCAATAGAGTGTTACCGATTTTCCTGGGAACGAATGGAGCCTTCTTTGACAGAATCGAACACTATAGAATGTTGTGGAATTTTGTGTCGTTAAGTTAAATTTTGTAGAATGGTGTAGAATCCGGGCAATGTAACACAATATAGAGTTGCTGAGTGGTCTAGAAGCAAATGGAGCTCACTTTGATGGAATGGAATGCAACAGAACATGGTGATATGTTCAGGAGTAGAGTGCAACCTTGTAAAATGGACTGAAATCTTGTGTATTGTGACGCAGTAGAGTGTTCCTCATTGTTTTGCAAACGAATGGAGACTTACTTGACAGAATGGAATGCAAGAGAACGTGGTGGAATATTGTGGAATGCATTAGAATCTTGTAGAATTGAGTGGAATGGCATTTGATTTGATGCAATAGACAGTCCTTAATGGATTGGAAGTGATTCGAGCCTTCTTTGTAGGAATGAGGTGCCAAAGAACATAGTGGAACGTAGTGAAATGAAGTGGAGAGCTGTGGAATGGAGTCGATTGGGTTATAATGCGACGCCATAGATGGTTGCTGACTGCTTTTGGAAAACAGAGGAGCTTTATTTTCCAGAATGGAGCACGATAGAACAAGGTGGAGTGTTGAGGAATGGAGTTAAATCAGTTGTAATGTGACGAAGTAAAGGGATCCGGAGAGATTTTTATTCAAAGGCAGCCTTGCTGGATGGAATCTAACGTAATAGATCGTGGTGGAATGTTGTGAAATGGAGTGTAATGTAATATAATGTGATGCAGTGGAAGGTTCCTGTGAGATTTTGTAGAGAGTGCTGACTTCTTTGTAACTGCGGAATGCCATAGAATGCAGTGGAAGTTTTGAATACTGTAGAATCTTGTGGATTCGTGTGGAATGGCATGTGAAATGATGCAATAGGCTGCTCCTGACTGGTTTGGTAGCTATGGTTCCTTCTTTTACATAATGGAATGCAATGGAATGTGGTGGAACATTGCACAATAGAGTGCAATGCTGTGGTATTGAGTAGAACGTGGTGCAGTGTGACGCAACAGAGAGTTCCTGGGTTTTAATAAGAATGGTTCGTACATTGTCAGAATGAAACTCAGTAGATCTTGTTGGAATATTGGGAATGGAGTAGAATCCTGTGGAAGGGAATGGCTTGTGAAGGTACAGAATACGAATTTCAGTAATTGCTTGGAAACAAATATAGCTTTCCTTTGCAGAATGGAAAATTACAGTGTGTGGTGGAATGTTGTGGAATGGAGGGCAATGTTGTGCAATGGAGTGGAATCTGCGGTAGGGTGACATTATAAAGGTCTCCAGAGTGGTTTGGAAGCTGAATGGTGCCTCCCTTGGTGGAATGTAAACAAATGAAATTGCTGGAATATTGGGGAAAGAAGTGAAATGTTGTTGAATGGAGAGGATTTGGTGTACTGTGATGCCATAGAGAGTTACAAATTGTTTAAGAAAAGAATGAGAACTCTTTGACAGAATGGAATGCTATAGAACGTGGTGTAATTTTTTGGAGTTACGTGCAGTTTTTTAGATTGGTGTTGATTCGAGAGCAATGTGACATAGTATAGGGTTCCTGAGTGGTTTCGAAGCAAATGGAGCTCTCTTTGATGGAATTGAAGGCCACAAAATATGGTGAGATGTTCCGTAATAAATGTAAAGCTTTTTAATGGACTGGAATTGTCTGTAAGATGACGCAGTAGAGTGTTCCTCATTGTTTTCGAATGGAATGGAGACTTATTTGACAGAATGGAATGCAATAGAACGTGGTGGAAAGTTGTTTAATGGAGAAGATTCCTGTAGAATGGAGTGGAATGGCATACGATGTGATGCAATAGACAGCACTTAATGGATTGGAAGTGAATCTAGGCTTCTATTTTGGAATGGAGCAGAAAAGAATACAGTGGAATATTGCAAAATGAATTGGAGATTTCTAGAATGGAGTGTTAAGAGTAGTAATGTCACTCAATGGACGGTTCCTGATTTTTTCGGAGAACAGTTGAGCCTTCTTTTGCAGAATGGAACGCGATAGGACACAGTGGAGTACAGTGGTATGGGGTGCTATGTTGTGTAATTGTGTTGAATTGGTTGTAATGTGATGCAATAAAGGTTTCTGGTGTCATTTGGAAGCGAATGCAGCCTTTCTGGATGGTATCGAACATAACAGAACGTGGTGGAATATTGCGGAAGAGAGAGGAAGATTATGAAATGTAGTGTAATGGGAGTAATGTGATGCAATAGGGGGTTCCTGAGAGATCTTGTAGAGAACGGCGAATTCTTTGTAAGAATGGAATGCCATAGAAGGCTATGGAATGTTCTGAATGAGTAGAATCATGTGGAGTCATGTGCAATGGCATGTGAGTAGATGCAATAGGCTGTTCCTGAACGGATTGGAAGTATGGAGCCTTCATTGGCAGAATGGAATGCAATGGAATATGCTGGAATGTTGCTCAGTGGAGTGCAATGTGTGGTATTGGGTGGAACGTTGTGTAATGTGACTCACCAGATAGTTCCTGGGTTTTTAGGAAAAGAATGGTGCATCTTTTGCCGGAATGTAAGAAAATGAATGTACTGGAATATTTCAGAATGGAGTTAAATGTTGTGTAATGGAGTGGAAAGGGACGGAATGTGATGCAATAGAGTGTTACCGATTTCCTGGGAACGAATGGAGCCTTCTTTGACAGAATCGAACACTATAGAATGTTGTGGAATTTTGTGTCGTTAAGTTAAATTTTGTAGAATGGTGTAGAATCCGGGCAATGTAACACAATATAGAGTTGCTGAGTGGTCTAGAAGCAAATGGAGCTCACTTTGATGGAATGGAATGCAACAGAACATGGTGATATGTTCAGGAGTAGAGTGCAACCTTGTAAAATGGACTGAAATCTTGTGTATTGTGACGCAGTAGAGTGTTCCTCATTGTTTTGCAAACGAATGGAGACTTACTTGACAGAATGGAATGCAAGAGAACGTGGTGGAATATTGTGGAATGCATTAGAATCTTGTAGAATTGAGTGGAATGGCATTTGATTTGATGCAATAGACAGTCCTTAATGGATTGGAAGTGATTCGAGCCTTCTTTGTAGGAATGAGGTGCCAAAGAACATAGTGGAACGTAGTGAAATGAAGTGGAGAGCTGTGGAATGGAGTCGATTGGGTTATAATGCGACGCCATAGATGGTTGCTGACTGCTTTTGGAAAAAAGAGGAGCTTTATTTTCCAGAATGGAGCACGATAGAACAAGGTGGAGTGTTGAGGAATGGAGTTAAATCAGTTGTAATGTGACAAAGTAAAGGGATCCGGAGAGATTTTTATTCAAAGGCAGCCTTGCTGGATGGAATCTAACGTAATAGATCGTGGTGGAATGTTGTGAAATGGAGTGTAATGTAATATAATGTGATGCAGTGGAAGGTTCCTGTGAGATTTTGTAGAGAGTGCTGACTTCTTTGTAACTGCGGAATGCCATAGAATGCAGTGGAAGTTTTGAATACAGTAGAATCTTGTGGATTCGTGTGGAATGGCATGTGAAATGATGCAATAGGCTGCTCCTGACTGGTTTTGTAGCTATGGTTCCTTCTTTTACATAATGGAATGCAATGGAATGTGGTGGAACATTGCACAATAGAGTGCAATGCTGTGGTATTGAGTAGAACGTGGTGCAGTGTGACGCAACAGAGAGTTCCTGGGTTTTAATAAGAATGGTTCGTACATTGTCAGAATGAAACTCAGTAGATCTTGTTGGAATATTGGGAATGGAGTAGAATCCTCTGGAAGGGAATGGCTTGTGAAGGTACAGAATACGAATTTCAGTAATTGCTTGGAAACAAATATAGCTTTCCTTTGCAGAATGGAAAATTACAGTGTGTGGTGGAATGTTGTGGAATGGAGGGCAATGTTGTGCAATGGAGTGGAATCTGCGGTAGGGTGACATTATAAAGGTCTCCAGAGTGGTTTGGAAGCTGAATGGTGCCTCCCTTGGTGGAATGTAAACAAATGAAATTGCTGGAATATTGGGGAAAGAAGTGAAATGTTGTTGAATGGAGAGGATTTGGTGTACTGTGATGCCATAGAGAGTTACAAATTGTTTAAGAAAAGAATGAGAACTCTTTGACAGAATGGAATGCTATAGAACGTGGTGTAATTTTTTGGAGTTACGTGCAGTTTTTTAGATTGGTGTTGATTCGAGAGCAATGTGACATAGTATAGGGTTCCTGAGTGGTTTCGAAGCAAATGGAGCTCTCTTTGATGGAATTGAAGGCCACAAAATATGGTGAGATGTTCCGTAATAAATGTAAAGCTTTTTAATGGACTGGAATTGTCTGTAAGATGACGCAGTAGAGTGTTCCTCATTGTTTTCGAATGGAATGGAGACTTATTTGACAGAATGGAATGCAATAGAACGTGGTGGAAAGTTGTTTAATGGAGAAGATTCCTGTAGAATGGAGTGGAATGGCATACGATGTGATGCAATAGACAGCACTTAATGGATTGGAAGTGAATCTAGGCTTCTTTTTTGGAATGGAGCAGAAAAGAATACAGTGGAATATTGCAAAATGAATTGGAGATTTCTAGAATGGAGTGTTAAGAGTAGTAATGTCACTCAATGGACGGTTCCTGATTTTTTCGGAGA
Source organism: Manis pentadactyla (assembly GCF_030020395.1). Lineage (NCBI taxonomy): Eukaryota > Metazoa > Chordata > Mammalia > Pholidota > Manidae > Manis > Manis pentadactyla. The sequence goes on along the minus strand of NW_026644928.1, from coordinate 28,242 downwards.
ACAGTTGAGCCTTCTTTTGCAGAATGGAACGCGATAGGACACAGTGGAGTACAGTGGTATGGGGTGCTATGTTGTGTAATTGTGTTGAATTGGTTGTAATGTGATGCAATAAAGGTTTCTGGTGTCATTTGGAAGCGAATGCAGCCTTTCTGGATGGTATCGAACATAACAGAACGTGGTGGAATATTGCGGAAGAGAGAGGAAGATTATGAAATGTAGTGTAATGGGAGTAATGTGATGCAATAGGGGGTTCCTGAGAGATCTTGTAGAGAACGGCGAATTCTTTGTAAGAATGGAATGCCATAGAAGGCTATGGAATGTTCTGAATGAGTAGAATCATGTGGAGTCATGTGCAATGGCATGTGAGTAGATGCAATAGGCTGTTCCTGAACGGATTGGAAGTATGGAGCCTTCATTGGCAGAATGGAATGCAATGGAATATGCTGGAATGTTGCTCAGTGGAGTGCAATGTGTGGTATTGGGTGGAACGTTGTGTAATGTGACTCACCAGATAGTTCCTGGGTTTTTAGGAAAAGAATGGTGCATCTTTTGCCGGAATGTAAGAAAATGAATGTACTGGAATATTTCAGAATGGAGTTAAATGTTGTGTAATGGAGTGGAAAGGGACGGAATGTGATGCAATAGAGTGTTACCGATTTTCCTGGGAACGAATGGAGCCTTCTTTGACAGAATCGAACACTATAGAATGTTGTGGAATTTTGTGTCGTTAAGTTAAATTTTGTAGAATGGTGTAGAATCCGGGCAATGTAACACAATATAGAGTTGCTGAGTGGTCTAGAAGCAAATGGAGCTCACTTTGATGGAATGGAATGCAACAGAACATGGTGATATGTTCAGGAGTAGAGTGCAACCTTGTAAAATGGACTGAAATCTTGTGTATTGTGACGCAGTAGAGTGTTCCTCATTGTTTTGCAAACGAATGGAGACTTACTTGACAGAATGGAATGCAAGAGAACGTGGTGGAATATTGTGGAATGCATTAGAATCTTGTAGAATTGAGTGGAATGGCATTTGATTTGATGCAATAGACAGTCCTTAATGGATTGGAAGTGATTCGAGCCTTCTTTGTAGGAATGAGGTGCCAAAGAACATAGTGGAACGTAGTGAAATGAAGTGGAGAGCTGTGGAATGGAGTCGATTGGGTTATAATGCGACGCCATAGATGGTTGCTGACTGCTTTTGGAAAAAAGAGGAGCTTTATTTTCCAGAATGGAGCACGATAGAACAAGGTGGAGTGTTGAGGAATGGAGTTAAATCAGTTGTAATGTGACGAAGTAAAGGGATCCGGAGAGATTTTTATTCAAAGGCAGCCTTGCTGGATGGAATCTAACGTAATAGATCGTGGTGGAATGTTGTGAAATGGAGTGTAATGTAATATAATGTGATGCAGTGGAAGGTTCCTGTGAGATTTTGTAGAGAGTGCTGACTTCTTTGTAACTGCGGAATGCCATAGAATGCAGTGGAAGTTTTGAATACAGTAGAATCTTGTGGATTCGTGTGGAATGGCATGTGAAATGATGCAATAGGCTGCTCCTGACTGGTTTTGTAGCTATGGTTCCTTCTTTTACATAATGGAATGCAATGGAATGTGGTGGAACATTGCACAATAGAGTGCAATGCTGTGGTATTGAGTAGAACGTGGTGCAGTGTGACGCAACAGAGAGTTCCTGGGTTTTAATAAGAATGGTTCGTACATTGTCAGAATGAAACTCAGTAGATCTTGTTGGAATATTGGGAATGGAGTAGAATCCTCTGGAAGGGAATGGCTTGTGAAGGTACAGAATACGAATTTCAGTAATTGCTTGGAAACAAATATAGCTTTCCTTTGCAGAATGGAAAATTACAGTGTGTGGTGGAATGTTGTGGAATGGAGGGCAATGTTGTGCAATGGAGTGGAATCTGCGGTAGGGTGACATTATAAATGTCTCCAGAGTGGTTTGGAAGCTGAATGGTGCCTCCCTTGGTGGAATGTAAACAAATGAAATCGCTGGAATATTGGGGAAAGAAGTGAAATGTTGTTGAATGGAGAGGATTTGGTGTACTGTGATGCCATAGAGATTTACCATTTCTTTAGGAAACGAATGAGTCCACTTTGACAGAATGGAATGCTATAGAACGTGGTGTAATTTTTTGGAGTTACGTGCAGTTTTTTAGATTGGTGTTGATTCGAGAGCAATGTGACATAGTATAGGGTTCCTGAGTGGTTTCGAAGCAAATGGAGCTCTCTTTGATGGAATTGAAGGCCACAAAATATGGTGAGATGTTCCGTAATAAATGTAAAGCTTTTTAATGGACTGGAATTGTCTGTAAGATGACGCAGTAGTGTGTTCCTCATTGTTTTCGAATGGAATGGAGACTTATTTGACAGAATGGAATGCAATAGAACGTGGTGGAAAGTTGTTTAATGGAGTAGATTCCTGTAGAATGGAGTGGAATGGCATACGATGTGATGCAATAGACAGCACTTAATGGATTGGAAGTGAATCTAGGCTTCTTTTTTGGAATGGAGCAGAAAAGAATACAGTGGAATATTGCAAAATGAATTGGAGATTTCTAGAATGGAGTGTTAAGAGTAGTAATGTCACTCAATGGACGGTTCCTGATTTTTTCGGAGAACAGTTGAGCCTTCTTTTGCAGAATGGAACGCGATAGGACACAGTGGAGTACAGTGGTATGGGGTGCTATGTTGTGTAATTGTGTTGAATTGGTTGTAATGTGATGCAATAAAGGTTTCTGGTGTCATTTGGAAGCGAATGCAGCCTTTCTGGATGGTATCGAACATAACAGAACGTGGTGGAATATTGCGGAAGAGAGAGGAAGATTATGAAATGTAGTGTAATGGGAGTAATGTGATGCAATAGGGGGTTCCTGAGAGATCTTGTAGAGAACGGCGAATTCTTTGTAAGAATGGAATGCCATAGAAGGCTATGGAATGTTCTGAATGAGTAGAATCATGTGGAGTCATGTGCAATGGCATGTGAGTAGATGCAATAGGCTGTTCCTGAACGGATTGGAAGTATGGAGCCTTCATTGGCAGAATGGAATGCAATGGAATATGCTGGAATGTTGCTCAGTGGAGTGCAATGTGTGGTATTGGGTGGAACGTTGTGTAATGTGACTCACCAGATAGTTCCTGGGTTTTTAGGAAAAGAATGGTGCATCTTTTGCCGGAATGTAAGAAAATGAATGTACTGGAATATTTCAGAATGGAGTTAAATGTTGTGTAATGGAGTGGAAAGGGACGGAATGTGATGCAATAGAGTGTTACCGATTTCCTGGGAACGAATGGAGCCTTCTTTGACAGAATCGAACACTATAGAATGTTGTGGAATTTTGTGTCGTTAAGTTAAATTTTGTAGAATGGTGTAGAATCCGGGCAATGTAACACAATATAGAGTTGCTGAGTGGTCTAGAAGCAAATGGAGCTCACTTTGATGGAATGGAATGCAACAGAACATGGTGATATGTTCATGAGTAGAGTGCAACCTTGTAAAATGGACTGAAATCTTGTGTATTGTGACGCAGTAGAGTGTTCCTCATTGTTTTGCAAACGAATGGAGACTTACTTGACAGAATGGAATGCAAGAGAACGTGGTGGAATATTGTGGAATGCATTAGAATCTTGTAGAATTGAGTGGAATGGCATTTGATTTGATGCAATAGACAGTCCTTAATGGATTGGAAGTGATTCGAGCCTTCTTTGTAGGAATGAGGTGCCAAAGAACATAGTGGAACGTAGTGAAATGAAGTGGAGAGCTGTGGAATGGAGTCGATTGGGTTATAATGCGACGCCATAGATGGTTGCTGACTGCTTTTGGAAAACAGAGGAGCTTTATTTTCCAGAATGGAGCACGATAGAACAAGGTGGAGTGTTGAGGAATGGAGTTAAATCAGTTGTAATGTGACGAAGTAAAGGGATCCGGAGAGATTTTTATTCAAAGGCAGCCTTGCTGGATGGAATCTAACGTAATAGATCGTGGTGGAATGTTGTGAAATGGAGTGTAATGTAATATAATGTGATGCAGTGGAAGGTTCCTGTGAGATTTTGTAGAGAGTGCTGACTTCTTTGTAACTGCGGAATGCCATAGAATGCAGTGGAAGTTTTGAATACAGTAGAATCTTGTGGATTCGTGTGGAATGGCATGTGAAATGATGCAATAGGCTGCTCCTGACTGGTTTGGTAGCTATGGTTCCTTCTTTTACATAATGGAATGCAATGGAATGTGGTGGAACATTGCACAATAGAGTGCAATGCTGTGGTATTGAGTAGAACGTGGTGCAGTGTGACGCAACAGAGAGTTCCTGGGTTTTAATAAGAATGGTTCGTACATTGTCAGAATGAAACTCAGCAGATCTTGTTGGAATATTGGGAATGGAGTAGAATCCTGTGGAAGGGAATGGCTTGTGAAGTTACAGAATACGAATTTCAGTAATTGCTTGGAAACAAATATAGCTTTCCTTTGCAGAATGGAAAATTACAGTGTGTGGTGGAATGTTGTGGAATGGAGGGCAATGTTGTGCAATGGAGTGGAATCTGCGGTAGGGTGACATTATAAAGGTCTCCAGAGTGGTTTGGAAGCTGAATGGTGCCTCCCTTGGTGGAATGTAAACAAATGAAATTGCTGGAATATTGGGGAAAGAAGTGAAATGTTGTTGAATGGAGAGGATTTGGTGTACTGTGATGCCATAGAGATTTACCATTTCTTTAGGAAACGAATGAGTCCACTTTGACAGAATGGAATGCTATAGAACGTGGTGTAATTTTTTGGAGTTACGTGCAGTTTTTTAGATTGGTGTTGATTCGAGAGCAATGTGACATAGTATAGGGTTCCTGAGTGGTTTCGAAGCAAATGGAGCTCTCTTTGATGGAATTGAAGGCCACAAAATATGGTGAGATGTTCCGTAATAAATGTAAAGCTTTTTAATGGACTGGAATTGTCTGTAAGATGACGCAGTAGAGTGTTCCTCATTGTTTTCGAATGGAATGGAGACTTATTTGACAGAATGGAATGCAATAGAACGTGGTGGAAAGTTGTTTAATGGAGTAGATTCCTGTAGAATGGAGTGGAATGGCATACGATGTGATGCAATAGACAGCACTTAATGGATTGGAAGTGAATCTAGGCTTCTTTTTTGGAATGGAGCAGAAAAGAATACAGTGGAATATTGCAAAATGAATTGGAGATTTCTAGAATGGAGTGTTAAGAGTAGTAATGTCACTCAATGGACGGTTCCTGATTTTTTCGGAGAACAGTTGAGCCTTCTTTTGCAGAATGGAACGCGATAGGACACAGTGGAGTACAGTGGTATGGGGTGCTATGTTGTGTAATTGTGTTGAATTGGTTGTAATGTGATGCAATAAAGGTTTCTGGTGTCATTTGGAAGCGAATGCAGCCTTTCTGGATGGTATCGAACATAACAGAACGTGGTGGAATATTGCGGAAGAGAGAGGAAGATTATGAAATGTAGTGTAATGGGAGTAATGTGATGCAATAGGGGGTTCCTGAGAGATCTTGTAGAGAACGGCGAATTCTTTGTAAGAATGGAATGCCATAGAAGGCTATGGAATGTTCTGAATGAGTAGAATCATGTGGAGTCATGTGCAATGGCATGTGAGTAGATGCAATAGGCTGTTCCTGAACGGATTGGAAGTATGGAGCCTTCATTGGCAGAATGGAATGCAATGGAATATGCTGGAATGTTGCTCAGTGGAGTGCAATGTGTGGTATTGGGTGGAACGTTGTGTAATGTGACTCACCAGATAGTTCCTGGGTTTTTAGGAAAAGAATGGTGCATCTTTTGCCGGAATGTAAGAAAATGAATGTACTGGAATATTTCAGAATGGAGTTAAATGTTGTGTAATGGAGTGGAAAGGGACGGAATGTGATGCAATAGAGTGTTACCGATTTCCTGGGAACAAATGGAGCCTTCTTTGACAGAATCGAACACTATAGAATGTTGTGGAATTTTGTGTCGTTAAGTTAAATTTTGTAGAATGGTGTAGAATCCGGGCAATGTAACACAATATAGAGTTGCTGAGTGGTCTAGAAGCAAATGGAGCTCACTTTGATGGAATGGAATGCAACAGAACATGGTGATATGTTCAGGAGTAGAGTGCAACCTTGTAAAATGGACTGAAATCTTGTGTATTGTGACGCAGTAGAGTGTTCCTCATTGTTTTGCAAACGAATGGAGACTTACTTGACAGAATGGAATGCAAGAGAACGTGGTGGAATATTGTGGAATGCATTAGAATCTTGTAGAATTGAGTGGAATGGCATTTGATTTGATGCAATAGACAGTCCTTAATGGATTGGAAGTGATTCGAGCCTTCTTTGTAGGAATGAGGTGCCAAAGAACATAGTGGAACGTAGTGAAATGAAGTGGAGAGCTGTGGAATGGAGTCGATTGGGTTATAATGCGACGCCATAGATGGTTGCTGACTGCTTTTGGAAAAAAGAGGAGCTTTATTTTCCAGAATGGAGCACGATAGAACAAGGTGGAGTGTTGAGGAATGGAGTTAAATCAGTTGTAATGTGACAAAGTAAAGGGATCCGGAGAGATTTTTATTCAAAGGCAGCCTTGCTGGATGGAATCTAACGTAATAGATCGTGGTGGAATGTTGTGAAATGGAGTGTAATGTAATATAATGTGATGCAGTGGAAGGTTCCTGTGAGATTTTGTAGAGAGTGCTGACTTCTTTGTAACTGCGGAATGCCATAGAATGCAGTGGAAGTTTTGAATACAGTAGAATCTTGTGGATTCGTGTGGAATGGCATGTGAAATGATGCAATAGGCTGCTCCTGACTGGTTTGGTAGCTATGGTTCCTTCTTTTACATAATGGAATGCAATGGAATGTGGTGGAACATTGCACAATAGAGTGCAATGCTGTGGTATTGAGTAGAACGTGGTGCAGTGTGACGCAACAGAGAGTTCCTGGGTTTTAATAAGAATGGTTCGTACATTGTCAGAATGAAACTCAGTAGATCTTGTTGGAATATTGGGAATGGAGTAGAATCCTCTGGAAGGGAATGGCTTGTGAAGGTACAGAATACGAATTTCAGTAATTGCTTGGAAACAAATATAGCTTTCCTTTGCAGAATGGAAAATTACAGTGTGTGGTGGAATGTTGTGGAATGGAGGGCAATGTTGTGCAATGGAGTGGAATCTGCGGTAGGGTGACATTATAAAGGTCTCCAGAGTGGTTTGGAAGCTGAATGGTGCCTCCCTTGGTGGAATGTAAACAAATGAAATTGCTGGAATATTGGGGAAAGAAGTGAAATGTTGTTGAATGGAGAGGATTTGGTGTACTGTGATGCCATAGAGAGTTACAAATTGTTTAAGAAAAGAATGAGAACTCTTTGACAGAATGGAATGCTATAGAACGTGGTGTAATTTTTTGGAGTTACGTGCAGTTTTTTAGATTGGTGTTGATTCGAGAGCAATGTGACATAGTATAGGGTTCCTGAGTGGTTTCGAAGCAAATGGAGCTCTCTTTGATGGAATTGAAGGCCACAAAATATGGTGAGATGTTCCGTAATAAATGTAAAGCTTTTTAATGGACTGGAATTGTCTGTAAGATGACGCAGTAGAGTGTTCCTCATTGTTTTCGAATGGAATGGAGACTTATTTGACAGAATGGAATGCAATAGAACGTGGTGGAAAGTTGTTTAATGGAGAAGATTCCTGTAGAATGGAGTGGAATGGCATACGATGTGATGCAATAGACAGCACTTAATGGATTGGAAGTGAATCTAGGCTTCTTTTTTGGAATGGAGCAGAAAAGAATACAGTGGAATATTGCAAAATGAATTGGAGATTTCTAGAATGGAGTGTTAAGAGTAGTAATGTCACTCAATGGACGGTTCCTGATTTTTTCGGAGAACAGTTGAGCCTTCTTTTGCAGAATGGAACGCGATAGGACACAGTGGAGTACAGTGGTATGGGGTGCTATGTTGTGTAATTGTGTTGAATTGGTTGTAATGTGATGCAATAAAGGTTTCTGGTGTCATTTGGAAGCGAATGCAGCCTTTCTGGATGGTATCGAACATAACAGAACGTGGTGGAATATTGCGGAAGAGAGAGGAAGATTATGAAATGTAGTGTAATGGGAGTAATGTGATGCAATAGGGGGTTCCTGAGAGATCTTGTAGAGAACGGCGAATTCTTTGTAAGAATGGAATGCCATAGAAGGCTATGGAATGTTCTGAATGAGTAGAATCATGTGGAGTCATGTGCAATGGCATGTGAGTAGATGCAATAGGCTGTTCCTGAACGGATTGGAAGTATGGAGCCTTCATTGGCAGAATGGAATGCAATGGAATATGCTGGAATGTTGCTCAGTGGAGTGCAATGTGTGGTATTGGGTGGAACGTTGTGTAATGTGACTCACCAGATAGTTCCTGGGTTTTTAGGAAAAGAATGGTGCATCTTTTGCCGGAATGTAAGAAAATGAATGTACTGGAATATTTCAGAATGGAGTTAAATGTTGTGTAATGGAGTGGAAAGGGACGGAATGTGATGCAATAGAGTGTTACCGATTTTCCTGGGAACGAATGGAGCCTTCTTTGACAGAATCGAACACTATAGAATGTTGTGGAATTTTGTGTCGTTAAGTTAAATTTTGTAGAATGGTGTAGAATCCGGGCAATGTAACACAATATAGAGTTGCTGAGTGGTCTAGAAGCAAATGGAGCTCACTTTGATGGAATGGAATGCAACAGAACATGGTGATATGTTCAGGAGTAGAGTGCAACCTTGTAAAATGGACTGAAATCTTGTGTATTGTGACGCAGTAGAGTGTTCCTCATTGTTTTGCAAACGAATGGAGACTTACTTGACAGAATGGAATGCAAGAGAACGTGGTGGAATATTGTGGAATGCATTAGAATCTTGTAGAATTGAGTGGAATGGCATTTGATTTGATGCAATAGACAGTCCTTAATGGATTGGAAGTGATTCGAGCCTTCTTTGTAGGAATGAGGTGCCAAAGAACATAGTGGAACGTAGTGAAATGAAGTGGAGAGCTGTGGAATGGAGTCGATTGGGTTATAATGCGACGCCATAGATGGTTGCTGACTGCTTTTGGAAAAAAGAGGAGCTTTATTTTCCAGAATGGAGCACGATAGAACAAGGTGGAGTGTTGAGGAATGGAGTTAAATCAGTTGTAATGTGACGAAGTAAAGGGATCCGGAGAGATTTTTATTCAAAGGCAGCCTTGCTGGATGGAATCTAACGTAATAGATCGTGGTGGAATGTTGTGAAATGGAGTGTAATGTAATATAATGTGATGCAGTGGAAGGTTCCTGTGAGATTTTGTAGAGAGTGCTGACTTCTTTGTAACTGCGGAATGCCATAGAATGCAGTGGAAGTTTTGAATACAGTAGAATCTTGTGGATTCGTGTGGAATGGCATGTGAAATGATGCAATAGGCTGCTCCTGACTGGTTTTGTAGCTATGGTTCCTTCTTTTACATAATGGAATGCAATGGAATGTGGTGGAACATTGCACAATAGAGTGCAATGCTGTGGTATTGAGTAGAACGTGGTGCAGTGTGACGCAACAGAGAGTTCCTGGGTTTTAATAAGAATGGTTCGTACATTGTCAGAATGAAACTCAGTAGATCTTGTTGGAATATTGGGAATGGAGTAGAATCCTCTGGAAGGGAATGGCTTGTGAAGGTACAGAATACGAATTTCAGTAATTGCTTGGAAACAAATATAGCTTTCCTTTGCAGAATGGAAAATTACAGTGTGTGGTGGAATGTTGTGGAATGGAGGGCAATGTTGTGCAATGGAGTGGAATCTGCGGTAGGGTGACATTATAAATGTCTCCAGAGTGGTTTGGAAGCTGAATGGTGCCTCCCTTGGTGGAATGTAAACAAATGAAATCGCTGGAATATTGGGGAAAGAAGTGAAATGTTGTTGAATGGAGAGGATTTGGTGTACTGTGATGCCATAGAGATTTACCATTTCTTTAGGAAACGAATGAGTCCACTTTGACAGAATGGAATGCTATAGAACGTGGTGTAATTTTTTGGAGTTACGTGCAGTTTTTTAGATTGGTGTTGATTCGAGAGCAATGTGACATAGTATAGGGTTCCTGAGTGGTTTCGAAGCAAATGGAGCTCTCTTTGATGGAATTGAAGGCCACAAAATATGGTGAGATGTTCCGTAATAAATGTAAAGCTTTTTAATGGACTGGAATTGTCTGTAAGATGACGCAGTAGAGTGTTCCTCATTGTTTTCGAATGGAATGGAGACTTATTTGACAGAATGGAATGCAATAGAACGTGGTGGAAAGTTGTTTAATGGAGTAGATTCCTGTAGAATGGAGTGGAATGGCATACGATGTGATGCAATAGACAGCACTTAATGGATTGGAAGTGAATCTAGGCTTCTTTTTTGGAATGGAGCAGAAAAGAATACAGTGGAATATTGCAAAATGAATTGGAGATTTCTAGAATGGAGTGTTAAGAGTAGTAATGTCACTCAATGGACGGTTCCTGATTTTTTCGGAGAACAGTTGAGCCTTCTTTTGCAGAATGGAACGCGATAGGACACAGTGGAGTACAGTGGTATGGGGTGCTATGTTGTGTAATTGTGTTGAATTGGTTGTAATGTGATGCAATAAAGGTTTCTGGTGTCATTTGGAAGCGAATGCAGCCTTTCTGGATGGTATCGAACATAACAGAACGTGGTGGAATATTGCGGAAGAGAGAGGAAGATTATGAAATGTAGTGTAATGGGAGTAATGTGATGCAATAGGGGGTTCCTGAGAGATCTTGTAGAGAACGGCGAATTCTTTGTAAGAATGGAATGCCATAGAAGGCTATGGAATGTTCTGAATGAGTAGAATCATGTGGAGTCATGTGCAATGGCATGTGAGTAGATGCAATAGGCTGTTCCTGAACGGATTGGAAGTATGGAGCCTTCATTGGCAGAATGGAATGCAATGGAATATGCTGGAATGTTGCTCAGTGGAGTGCAATGTGTGGTATTGGGTGGAACGTTGTGTAATGTGACTCACCAGATAGTTCCTGGGTTTTTAGGAAAAGAATGGTGCATCTTTTGCCGGAATGTAAGAAAATGAATGTACTGGAATATTTCAGAATGGAGTTAAATGTTGTGTAATGGAGTGGAAAGGGACGGAATGTGATGCAATAGAGTGTTACCGATTTCCTGGGAACGAATGGAGCCTTCTTTGACAGAATCGAACACTATAGAATGTTGTGGAATTTTGTGTCGTTAAGTTAAATTTTGTAGAATGGTGTAGAATCCGGGCAATGTAACACAATATAGAGTTGCTGAGTGGTCTAGAAGCAAATGGAGCTCACTTTGATGGAATGGAATGCAACAGAACATGGTGATATGTTCATGAGTAGAGTGCAACCTTGTAAAATGGACTGAAATCTTGTGTATTGTGACGCAGTAGAGTGTTCCTCATTGTTTTGCAAACGAATGGAGACTTACTTGACAGAATGGAATGCAAGAGAACGTGGTGGAATATTGTGGAATGCATTAGAATCTTGTAGAATTGAGTGGAATGGCATTTGATTTGATGCAATAGACAGTCCTTAATGGATTGGAAGTGATTCGAGCCTTCTTTGTAGGAATGAGGTGCCAAAGAACATAGTGGAACGTAGTGAAATGAAGTGGAGAGCTGTGGAATGGAGTCGATTGGGTTATAATGCGACGCCATAGATGGTTGCTGACTGCTTTTGGAAAACAGAGGAGCTTTATTTTCCAGAATGGAGCACGATAGAACAAGGTGGAGTGTTGAGGAATGGAGTTAAATCAGTTGTAATGTGACGAAGTAAAGGGATCCGGAGAGATTTTTATTCAAAGGCAGCCTTGCTGGATGGAATCTAACGTAATAGATCGTGGTGGAATGTTGTGAAATGGAGTGTAATGTAATATAATGTGATGCAGTGGAAGGTTCCTGTGAGATTTTGTAGAGAGTGCTGACTTCTTTGTAACTGCGGAATGCCATAGAATGCAGTGGAAGTTTTGAATACAGTAGAATCTTGTGGATTCGTGTGGAATGGCATGTGAAATGATGCAATAGGCTGCTCCTGACTGGTTTGGTAGCTATGGTTCCTTCTTTTACATAATGGAATGCAATGGAATGTGGTGGAACATTGCACAATAGAGTGCAATGCTGTGGTATTGAGTAGAACGTGGTGCAGTGTGACGCAACAGAGAGTTCCTGGGTTTTAATAAGAATGGTTCGTACATTGTCAGAATGAAACTCAGCAGATCTTGTTGGAATATTGGGAATGGAGTAGAATCCTGTGGAAGGGAATGGCTTGTGAAGGTACAGAATACGAATTTCAGTAATTGCTTGGAAACAAATATAGCTTTCCTTTGCAGAATGGAAAATTACAGTGTGTGGTGGAATGTTGTGGAATGGAGGGCAATGTTGTGCAATGGAGTGGAATCTGCGGTAGGGTGACATTATAAAGGTCTCCAGAGTGGTTTGGAAGCTGAATGGTGCCTCCCTTGGTGGAATGTAAACAAATGAAATCGCTGGAATATTGGGGAAAGAAGTGAAATGTTGTTGAATGGAGAGGATTTGGTGTACTGTGATGCCATAGAGATTTACCATTTCTTTAGGAAACGAATGAGTCCACTTTGACAGAATGGAATGCTATAGAACGTGGTGTAATTTTTTGGAGTTACGTGCAGTTTTTTAGATTGGTGTTGATTCGAGAGCAATGTGACATAGTATAGGGTTCCTGAGTGGTTTCGAAGCAAATGGAGCTCTCTTTGATGGAATTGAAGGCCACAAAATATGGTGAGATGTTCCGTAATAAATGTAAAGCTTTTTAATGGACTGGAATTGTCTGTAAGATGACGCAGTAGAGTGTTCCTCATTGTTTTCGAATGGAATGGAGACTTATTTGACAGAATGGAATGCAATAGAACGTGGTGGAAAGTTGTTTAATGGAGTAGATTCCTGTAGAATGGAGTGGAATGGCATACGATGTGATGCAATAGACAGCACTTAATGGATTGGAAGTGAATCTAGGCTTCTTTTTTGGAATGGAGCAGAAAAGAATACAGTGGAATATTGCAAAATGAATTGGAGATTTCTAGAATGGAGTGTTAAGAGTAGTAATGTCACTCAATGGACGGTTCCTGATTTTTTCGGAGAACAGTTGAGCCTTCTTTTGCAGAATGGAACGCGATAGGACACAGTGGAGTACAGTGGTATGGGGTGCTATGTTGTGTAATTGTGTTGAATTGGTTGTAATGTGATGCAATAAAGGTTTCTGGTGTCATTTGGAAGCGAATGCAGCCTTTCTGGATGGTATCGAACATAACAGAACGTGGTGGAATATTGCGGAAGAGAGAGGAAGATTATGAAATGTAGTGTAATGGGAGTAATGTGATGCAATAGGGGGTTCCTGAGAGATCTTGTAGAGAACGGCGAATTCTTTGTAAGAATGGAATGCCATAGAAGGCTATGGAATGTTCTGAATGAGTAGAATCATGTGGAGTCATGTGCAATGGCATGTGAGTAGATGCAATAGGCTGTTCCTGAACGGATTGGAAGTATGGAGCCTTCATTGGCAGAATGGAATGCAATGGAATATGCTGGAATGTTGCTCAGTGGAGTGCAATGTGTGGTATTGGGTGGAACGTTGTGTAATGTGACTCACCAGATAGTTCCTGGGTTTTTAGGAAAAGAATGGTGCATCTTTTGCCGGAATGTAAGAAAATGAATGTACTGGAATATTTCAGAATGGAGTTAAATGTTGTGTAATGGAGTGGAAAGGGACGGAATGTGATGCAATAGAGTGTTACCGATTTCCTGGGAACGAATGGAGCCTTCTTTGACAGAATCGAACACTATAGAATGTTGTGGAATTTTGTGTCGTTAAGTTAAATTTTGTAGAATGGTGTAGAATCCGGGCAATGTAACACAATATAGAGTTGCTGAGTGGTCTAGAAGCAAATGGAGCTCACTTTGATGGAATGGAATGCAACAGAACATGGTGATATGTTCATGAGTAGAGTGCAACCTTGTAAAATGGACTGAAATCTTGTGTATTGTGACGCAGTAGAGTGTTCCTCATTGTTTTGCAAACGAATGGAGACTTACTTGACAGAATGGAATGCAAGAGAACGTGGTGGAATATTGTGGAATGCATTAGAATCTTGTAGAATTGAGTGGAATGGCATTTGATTTGATGCAATAGACAGTCCTTAATGGATTGGAAGTGATTCGAGCCTTCTTTGTAGGAATGAGGTGCCAAAGAACATAGTGGAACGTAGTGAAATGAAGTGGAGAGCTGTGGAATGGAGTCGATTGGGTTATAATGCGACGCCATAGATGGTTGCTGACTGCTTTTGGAAAACAGAGGAGCTTTATTTTCCAGAATGGAGCACGATAGAACAAGGTGGAGTGTTGAGGAATGGAGTTAAATCAGTTGTAATGTGACGAAGTAAAGGGATCCGGAGAGATTTTTATTCAAAGGCAGCCTTGCTGGATGGAATCTAACGTAATAGATCGTGGTGGAATGTTGTGAAATGGAGTGTAATGTAATATAATGTGATGCAGTGGAAGGTTCCTGTGAGATTTTGTAGAGAGTGCTGACTTCTTTGTAACTGCGGAATGCCATAGAATGCAGTGGAAGTTTTGAATACAGTAGAATCTTGTGGATTCGTGTGGAATGGCATGTGAAATGATGCAATAGGCTGCTCCTGACTGGTTTGGTAGCTATGGTTCCTTCTTTTACATAATGGAATGCAATGGAATGTGGTGGAACATTGCACAATAGAGTGCAATGCTGTGGTATTGAGTAGAACGTGGTGCAGTGTGACGCAACAGAGAGTTCCTGGGTTTTAATAAGAATGGTTCGTACATTGTCAGAATGAAACTCAGCAGATCTTGTTGGAATATTGGGAATGGAGTAGAATCCTGTGGAAGGGAATGGCTTGTGAAGTTACAGAATACGAATTTCAGTAATTGCTTGGAAACAAATATAGCTTTCCTTTGCAGAATGGAAAATTACAGTGTGTGGTGGAATGTTGTGGAATGGAGGGCAATGTTGTGCAATGGAGTGGAATCTGCGGTAGGGTGACATTATAAAGGTCTCCAGAGTGGTTTGGAAGCTGAATGGTGCCTCCCTTGGTGGAATGTAAACAAATGAAATCGCTGGAATATTGGGGAAAGAAGTGAAATGTTGTTGAATGGAGAGGATTTGGTGTACTGTGATGCCATAGAGATTTACCATTTCTTTAGGAAACGAATGAGTCCACTTTGACAGAATGGAATGCTATAGAACGTGGTGTAATTTTTTGGAGTTACGTGCAGTTTTTTAGATTGGTGTTGATTCGAGAGCAATGTGACATAGTATAGGGTTCCTGAGTGGTTTCGAAGCAAATGGAGCTCTCTTTGATGGAATTGAAGGCCACAAAATATGGTGAGATGTTCCGTAATAAATGTAAAGCTTTTTAATGGACTGGAATTGTCTGTAAGATGACGCAGTAGAGTGTTCCTCATTGTTTTCGAATGGAATGGAGACTTATTTGACAGAATGGAATGCAATAGAACGTGGTGGAAAGTTGTTTAATGGAGTAGATTCCTGTAGAATGGAGTGGAATGGCATACGATGTGATGCAATAGACAGCACTTAATGGATTGGAAGTGAATCTAGGCTTCTTTTTTGGAATGGAGCAGAAAAGAATACAGTGGAATATTGCAAAATGAATTGGAGATTTCTAGAATGGAGTGTTAAGAGTAGTAATGTCACTCAATGGACGGTTCCTGATTTTTTCGGAGAACAGTTGAGCCTTCTTTTGCAGAATGGAACGCGATAGGACACAGTGGAGTACAGTGGTATGGGGTGCTATGTTGTGTAATTGTGTTGAATTGGTTGTAATGTGATGCAATAAAGGTTTCTGGTGTCATTTGGAAGCGAATGCAGCCTTTCTGGATGGTATCGAACATAACAGAACGTGGTGGAATATTGCGGAAGAGAGAGGAAGATTATGAAATGTAGTGTAATGGGAGTAATGTGATGCAATAGGGGGTTCCTGAGAGATCTTGTAGAGAACGGCGAATTCTTTGTAAGAATGGAATGCCATAGAAGGCTATGGAATGTTCTGAATGAGTAGAATCATGTGGAGTCATGTGCAATGGCATGTGAGTAGATGCAATAGGCTGTTCCTGAACGGATTGGAAGTATGGAGCCTTCATTGGCAGAATGGAATGCAATGGAATATGCTGGAATGTTGCTCAGTGGAGTGCAATGTGTGGTATTGGGTGGAACGTTGTGTAATGTGACTCACCAGATAGTTCCTGGGTTTTTAGGAAAAGAATGGTGCATCTTTTGCCGGAATGTAAGAAAATGAATGTACTGGAATATTTCAGAATGGAGTTAAATGTTGTGTAATGGAGTGGAAAGGGACGGAATGTGATGCAATAGAGTGTTACCGATTTCCTGGGAACGAATGGAGCCTTCTTTGACAGAATCGAACACTATAGAATGTTGTGGAATTTTGTGTCGTTAAGTTAAATTTTGTAGAATGGTGTAGAATCCGGGCAATGTAACACAATATAGAGTTGCTGAGTGGTCTAGAAGCAAATGGAGCTCACTTTGATGGAATGGAATGCAACAGAACATGGTGATATGTTCATGAGTAGAGTGCAACCTTGTAAAATGGACTGAAATCTTGTGTATTGTGACGCAGTAGAGTGTTCCTCATTGTTTTGCAAACGAATGGAGACTTACTTGACAGAATGGAATGCAAGAGAACGTGGTGGAATATTGTGGAATGCATTAGAATCTTGTAGAATTGAGTGGAATGGCATTTGATTTGATGCAATAGACAGTCCTTAATGGATTGGAAGTGATTCGAGCCTTCTTTGTAGGAATGAGGTGCCAAAGAACATAGTGGAACGTAGTGAAATGAAGTGGAGAGCTGTGGAATGGAGTCGATTGGGTTATAATGCGACGCCATAGATGGTTGCTGACTGCTTTTGGAAAACAGAGGAGCTTTATTTTCCAGAATGGAGCACGATAGAACAAGGTGGAGTGTTGAGGAATGGAGTTAAATCAGTTGTAATGTGACGAAGTAAAGGGATCCGGAGAGATTTTTATTCAAAGGCAGCCTTGCTGGATGGAATCTAACGTAATAGATCGTGGTGGAATGTTGTGAAATGGAGTGTAATGTAATATAATGTGATGCAGTGGAAGGTTCCTGTGAGATTTTGTAGAGAGTGCTGACTTCTTTGTAACTGCGGAATGCCATAGAATGCAGTGGAAGTTTTGAATACAGTAGAATCTTGTGGATTCGTGTGGAATGGCATGTGAAATGATGCAATAGGCTGCTCCTGACTGGTTTGGTAGCTATGGTTCCTTCTTTTACATAATGGAATGCAATGGAATGTGGTGGAACATTGCACAATAGAGTGCAATGCTGTGGTATTGAGTAGAACGTGGTGCAGTGTGACGCAACAGAGAGTTCCTGGGTTTTAATAAGAATGGTTCGTACATTGTCAGAATGAAACTCAGCAGATCTTGTTGGAATATTGGGAATGGAGTAGAATCCTGTGGAAGGGAATGGCTTGTGAAGGTACAGAATACGAATTTCAGTAATTGCTTGGAAACAAATATAGCTTTCCTTTGCAGAATGGAAAATTACAGTGTGTGGTGGAATGTTGTGGAATGGAGGGCAATGTTGTGCAATGGAGTGGAATCTGCGGTAGGGTGACATTATAAAGGTCTCCAGAGTGGTTTGGAAGCTGAATGGTGCCTCCCTTGGTGGAATGTAAACAAATGAAATTGCTGGAATATTGGGGAAAGAAGTGAAATGTTGTTGAATGGAGAGGATTTGGTGTACTGTGATGCCATAGAGATTTACCATTTCTTTAGGAAACGAATGAGTCCACTTTGACAGAATGGAATGCTATAGAACGTGGTGTAATTTTTTGGAGTTACGTGCAGTTTTTTAGATTGGTGTTGATTCGAGAGCAATGTGACATAGTATAGGGTTCCTGAGTGGTTTCGAAGCAAATGGAGCTCTCTTTGATGGAATTGAAGGCCACAAAATATGGTGAGATGTTCCGTAATAAATGTAAAGCTTTTTAATGGACTGGAATTGTCTGTAAGATGACGCAGTAGAGTGTTCCTCATTGTTTTCGAATGGAATGGAGACTTATTTGACAGAATGGAATGCAATAGAACGTGGTGGAAAGTTGTTTAATGGAGTAGATTCCTGTAGAATGGAGTGGAATGGCATACGATGTGATGCAATAGACAGCACTTAATGGATTGGAAGTGAATCTAGGCTTCTTTTTTGGAATGGAGCAGAAAAGAATACAGTGGAATATTGCAAAATGAATTGGAGATTTCTAGAATGGAGTGTTAAGAGTAGTAATGTCACTCAATGGACGGTTCCTGATTTTTTCGGAGAACAGTTGAGCCTTCTTTTGCAGAATGGAACGCGATAGGACACAGTGGAGTACAGTGGTATGGGGTGCTATGTTGTGTAATTGTGTTGAATTGGTTGTAATGTGATGCAATAAAGGTTTCTGGTGTCATTTGGAAGCGAATGCAGCCTTTCTGGATGGTATCGAACATAACAGAACGTGGTGGAATATTGCGGAAGAGAGAGGAAGATTATGAAATGTAGTGTAATGGGAGTAATGTGATGCAATAGGGGGTTCCTGAGAGATCTTGTAGAGAACGGCGAATTCTTTGTAAGAATGGAATGCCATAGAAGGCTATGGAATGTTCTGAATGAGTAGAATCATGTGGAGTCATGTGCAATGGCATGTGAGTAGATGCAATAGGCTGTTCCTGAACGGATTGGAAGTATGGAGCCTTCATTGGCAGAATGGAATGCAATGGAATATGCTGGAATGTTGCTCAGTGGAGTGCAATGTGTGGTATTGGGTGGAACGTTGTGTAATGTGACTCACCAGATAGTTCCTGGGTTTTTAGGAAAAGAATGGTGCATCTTTTGCCGGAATGTAAGAAAATGAATGTACTGGAATATTTCAGAATGGAGTTAAATGTTGTGTAATGGAGTGGAAAGGGACGGAATGTGATGCAATAGAGTGTTACCGATTTCCTGGGAACGAATGGAGCCTTCTTTGACAGAATCGAACACTATAGAATGTTGTGGAATTTTGTGTCGTTAAGTTAAATTTTGTAGAATGGTGTAGAATCCGGGCAATGTAACACAATATAGAGTTGCTGAGTGGTCTAGAAGCAAATGGAGCTCACTTTGATGGAATGGAATGCAACAGAACATGGTGATATGTTCATGAGTAGAGTGCAACCTTGTAAAATGGACTGAAATCTTGTGTATTGTGACGCAGTAGAGTGTTCCTCATTGTTTTGCAAACGAATGGAGACTTACTTGACAGAATGGAATGCAAGAGAACGTGGTGGAATATTGTGGAATGCATTAGAATCTTGTAGAATTGAGTGGAATGGCATTTGATTTGATGCAATAGACAGTCCTTAATGGATTGGAAGTGATTCGAGCCTTCTTTGTAGGAATGAGGTGCCAAAGAACATAGTGGAACGTAGTGAAATGAAGTGGAGAGCTGTGGAATGGAGTCGATTGGGTTATAATGCGACGCCATAGATGGTTGCTGACTGCTTTTGGAAAACAGAGGAGCTTTATTTTCCAGAATGGAGCACGATAGAACAAGGTGGAGTGTTGAGGAATGGAGTTAAATCAGTTGTAATGTGACGAAGTAAAGGGATCCGGAGAGATTTTTATTCAAAGGCAGCCTTGCTGGATGGAATCTAACGTAATAGATCGTGGTGGAATGTTGTGAAATGGAGTGTAATGTAATATAATGTGATGCAGTGGAAGGTTCCTGTGAGATTTTGTAGAGAGTGCTGACTTCTTTGTAACTGCGGAATGCCATAGAATGCAGTGGAAGTTTTGAATACAGTAGAATCTTGTGGATTCGTGTGGAATGGCATGTGAAATGATGCAATAGGCTGCTCCTGACTGGTTTGGTAGCTATGGTTCCTTCTTTTACATAATGGAATGCAATGGAATGTGGTGGAACATTGCACAATAGAGTGCAATGCTGTGGTATTGAGTAGAACGTGGTGCAGTGTGACGCAACAGAGAGTTCCTGGGTTTTAATAAGAATGGTTCGTACATTGTCAGAATGAAACTCAGCAGATCTTGTTGGAATATTGGGAATGGAGTAGAATCCTGTGGAAGGGAATGGCTTGTGAAGGTACAGAATACGAATTTCAGTAATTGCTTGGAAACAAATATAGCTTTCCTTTGCAGAATGGAAAATTACAGTGTGTGGTGGAATGTTGTGGAATGGAGGGCAATGTTGTGCAATGGAGTGGAATCTGCGGTAGGGTGACATTATAAAGGTCTCCAGAGTGGTTTGGAAGCTGAATGGTGCCTCCCTTGGTGGAATGTAAACAAATGAAATTGCTGGAATATTGGGGAAAGAAGTGAAATGTTGTTGAATGGAGAGGATTTGGTGTACTGTGATGCCATAGAGATTTACCATTTCTTTAGGAAACGAATGAGTCCACTTTGACAGAATGGAATGCTATAGAACGTGGTGTAATTTTTTGGAGTTACGTGCAGTTTTTTAGATTGGTGTTGATTCGAGAGCAATGTGACATAGTATAGGGTTCCTGAGTGGTTTCGAAGCAAATGGAGCTCTCTTTGATGGAATTGAAGGCCACAAAATATGGTGAGATGTTCCGTAATAAATGTAAAGCTTTTTAATGGACTGGAATTGTCTGTAAGATGACGCAGTAGAGTGTTCCTCATTGTTTTCGAATGGAATGGAGACTTATTTGACAGAATGGAATGCAATAGAACGTGGTGGAAAGTTGTTTAATGGAGTAGATTCCTGTAGAATGGAGTGGAATGGCATACGATGTGATGCAATAGACAGCACTTAATGGATTGGAAGTGAATCTAGGCTTCTTTTTTGGAATGGAGCAGAAAAGAATACAGTGGAATATTGCAAAATGAATTGGAGATTTCTAGAATGGAGTGTTAAGAGTAGTAATGTCACTCAATGGACGGTTCCTGATTTTTTCGGAGAACAGTTGAGCCTTCTTTTGCAGAATGGAACGCGATAGGACACAGTGGAGTACAGTGGTATGGGGTGCTATGTTGTGTAATTGTGTTGAATTGGTTGTAATGTGATGCAATAAAGGTTTCTGGTGTCATTTGGAAGCGAATGCAGCCTTTCTGGATGGTATCGAACATAACAGAACGTGGTGGAATATTGCGGAAGAGAGAGGAAGATTATGAAATGTAGTGTAATGGGAGTAATGTGATGCAATAGGGGGTTCCTGAGAGATCTTGTAGAGAACGGCGAATTCTTTGTAAGAATGGAATGCCATAGAAGGCTATGGAATGTTCTGAATGAGTAGAATCATGTGGAGTCATGTGCAATGGCATGTGAGTAGATGCAATAGGCTGTTCCTGAACGGATTGGAAGTATGGAGCCTTCATTGGCAGAATGGAATGCAATGGAATATGCTGGAATGTTGCTCAGTGGAGTGCAATGTGTGGTATTGGGTGGAACGTTGTGTAATGTGACTCACCAGATAGTTCCTGGGTTTTTAGGAAAAGAATGGTGCATCTTTTGCCGGAATGTAAGAAAATGAATGTACTGGAATATTTCAGAATGGAGTTAAATGTTGTGTAATGGAGTGGAAAGGGACGGAATGTGATGCAATAGAGTGTTACCGATTTCCTGGGAACGAATGGAGCCTTCTTTGACAGAATCGAACACTATAGAATGTTGTGGAATTTTGTGTCGTTAAGTTAAATTTTGTAGAATGGTGTAGAATCCGGGCAATGTAACACAATATAGAGTTGCTGAGTGGTCTAGAAGCAAATGGAGCTCACTTTGATGGAATGGAATGCAACAGAACATGGTGATATGTTCATGAGTAGAGTGCAACCTTGTAAAATGGACTGAAATCTTGTGTATTGTGACGCAGTAGAGTGTTCCTCATTGTTTTGCAAACGAATGGAGACTTACTTGACAGAATGGAATGCAAGAGAACGTGGTGGAATATTGTGGAATGCATTAGAATCTTGTAGAATTGAGTGGAATGGCATTTGATTTGATGCAATAGACAGTCCTTAATGGATTGGAAGTGATTCGAGCCTTCTTTGTAGGAATGAGGTGCCAAAGAACATAGTGGAACGTAGTGAAATGAAGTGGAGAGCTGTGGAATGGAGTCGATTGGGTTATAATGCGACGCCATAGATGGTTGCTGACTGCTTTTGGAAAACAGAGGAGCTTTATTTTCCAGAATGGAGCACGATAGAACAAGGTGGAGTGTTGAGGAATGGAGTTAAATCAGTTGTAATGTGACGAAGTAAAGGGATCCGGAGAGATTTTTATTCAAAGGCAGCCTTGCTGGATGGAATCTAACGTAATAGATCGTGGTGGAATGTTGTGAAATGGAGTGTAATGTAATATAATGTGATGCAGTGGAAGGTTCCTGTGAGATTTTGTAGAGAGTGCTGACTTCTTTGTAACTGCGGAATGCCATAGAATGCAGTGGAAGTTTTGAATACAGTAGAATCTTGTGGATTCGTGTGGAATGGCATGTGAAATGATGCAATAGGCTGCTCCTGACTGGTTTGGTAGCTATGGTTCCTTCTTTTACATAATGGAATGCAATGGAATGTGGTGGAACATTGCACAATAGAGTGCAATGCTGTGGTATTGAGTAGAACGTGGTGCAGTGTGACGCAACAGAGAGTTCCTGGGTTTTAATAAGAATGGTTCGTACATTGTCAGAATGAAACTCAGCAGATCTTGTTGGAATATTGGGAATGGAGTAGAATCCTGTGGAAGGGAATGGCTTGTGAAGGTACAGAATACGAATTTCAGTAATTGCTTGGAAACAAATATAGCTTTCCTTTGCAGAATGGAAAATTACAGTGTGTGGTGGAATGTTGTGGAATGGAGGGCAATGTTGTGCAATGGAGTGGAATCTGCGGTAGGGTGACATTATAAAGGTCTCCAGAGTGGTTTGGAAGCTGAATGGTGCCTCCCTTGGTGGAATGTAAACAAATGAAATCGCTGGAATATTGGGGAAAGAAGTGAAATGTTGTTGAATGGAGAGGATTTGGTGTACTGTGATGCCATAGAGATTTACCATTTCTTTAGGAAACGAATGAGTCCACTTTGACAGAATGGAATGCTATAGAACGTGGTGTAATTTTTTGGAGTTACGTGCAGTTTTTTAGATTGGTGTTGATTCGAGAGCAATGTGACATAGTATAGGGTTCCTGAGTGGTTTCGAAGCAAATGGAGCTCTCTTTGATGGAATTGAAGGCCACAAAATATGGTGAGATGTTCCGTAATAAATGTAAAGCTTTTTAATGGACTGGAATTGTCTGTAAGATGACGCAGTAGAGTGTTCCTCATTGTTTTCGAATGGAATGGAGACTTATTTGACAGAATGGAATGCAATAGAACGTGGTGGAAAGTTGTTTAATGGAGTAGATTCCTGTAGAATGGAGTGGAATGGCATACGATGTGATGCAATAGACAGCACTTAATGGATTGGAAGTGAATCTAGGCTTCTTTTTTGGAATGGAGCAGAAAAGAATACAGTGGAATATTGCAAAATGAATTGGAGATTTCTAGAATGGAGTGTTAAGAGTAGTAATGTCACTCAATGGACGGTTCCTGATTTTTTCGGAGAACAGTTGAGCCTTCTTTTGCAGAATGGAACGCGATAGGACACAGTGGAGTACAGTGGTATGGGGTGCTATGTTGTGTAATTGTGTTGAATTGGTTGTAATGTGATGCAATAAAGGTTTCTGGTGTCATTTGGAAGCGAATGCAGCCTTTCTGGATGGTATCGAACATAACAGAACGTGGTGGAATATTGCGGAAGAGAGAGGAAGATTATGAAATGTAGTGTAATGGGAGTAATGTGATGCAATAGGGGGTTCCTGAGAGATCTTGTAGAGAACGGCGAATTCTTTGTAAGAATGGAATGCCATAGAAGGCTATGGAATGTTCTGAATGAGTAGAATCATGTGGAGTCATGTGCAATGGCATGTGAGTAGATGCAATAGGCTGTTCCTGAACGGATTGGAAGTATGGAGCCTTCATTGGCAGAATGGAATGCAATGGAATATGCTGGAATGTTGCTCAGTGGAGTGCAATGTGTGGTATTGGGTGGAACGTTGTGTAATGTGACTCACCAGATAGTTCCTGGGTTTTTAGGAAAAGAATGGTGCATCTTTTGCCGGAATGTAAGAAAATGAATGTACTGGAATATTTCAGAATGGAGTTAAATGTTGTGTAATGGAGTGGAAAGGGACGGAATGTGATGCAATAGAGTGTTACCGATTTCCTGGGAACGAATGGAGCCTTCTTTGACAGAATCGAACACTATAGAATGTTGTGGAATTTTGTGTCGTTAAGTTAAATTTTGTAGAATGGTGTAGAATCCGGGCAATGTAACACAATATAGAGTTGCTGAGTGGTCTAGAAGCAAATGGAGCTCACTTTGATGGAATGGAATGCAACAGAACATGGTGATATGTTCATGAGTAGAGTGCAACCTTGTAAAATGGACTGAAATCTTGTGTATTGTGACGCAGTAGAGTGTTCCTCATTGTTTTGCAAACGAATGGAGACTTACTTGACAGAATGGAATGCAAGAGAACGTGGTGGAATATTGTGGAATGCATTAGAATCTTGTAGAATTGAGTGGAATGGCATTTGATTTGATGCAATAGACAGTCCTTAATGGATTGGAAGTGATTCGAGCCTTCTTTGTAGGAATGAGGTGCCAAAGAACATAGTGGAACGTAGTGAAATGAAGTGGAGAGCTGTGGAATGGAGTCGATTGGGTTATAATGCGACGCCATAGATGGTTGCTGACTGCTTTTGGAAAACAGAGGAGCTTTATTTTCCAGAATGGAGCACGATAGAACAAGGTGGAGTGTTGAGGAATGGAGTTAAATCAGTTGTAATGTGACGAAGTAAAGGGATCCGGAGAGATTTTTATTCAAAGGCAGCCTTGCTGGATGGAATCTAACGTAATAGATCGTGGTGGAATGTTGTGAAATGGAGTGTAATGTAATATAATGTGATGCAGTGGAAGGTTCCTGTGAGATTTTGTAGAGAGTGCTGACTTCTTTGTAACTGCGGAATGCCATAGAATGCAGTGGAAGTTTTGAATACAGTAGAATCTTGTGGATTCGTGTGGAATGGCATGTGAAATGATGCAATAGGCTGCTCCTGACTGGTTTGGTAGCTATGGTTCCTTCTTTTACATAATGGAATGCAATGGAATGTGGTGGAACATTGCACAATAGAGTGCAATGCTGTGGTATTGAGTAGAACGTGGTGCAGTGTGACGCAACAGAGAGTTCCTGGGTTTTAATAAGAATGGTTCGTACATTGTCAGAATGAAACTCAGCAGATCTTGTTGGAATATTGGGAATGGAGTAGAATCCTGTGGAAGGGAATGGCTTGTGAAGGTACAGAATACGAATTTCAGTAATTGCTTGGAAACAAATATAGCTTTCCTTTGCAGAATGGAAAATTACAGTGTGTGGTGGAATGTTGTGGAATGGAGGGCAATGTTGTGCAATGGAGTGGAATCTGCGGTAGGGTGACATTATAAAGGTCTCCAGAGTGGTTTGGAAGCTGAATGGTGCCTCCCTTGGTGGAATGTAAACAAATGAAATTGCTGGAATATTGGGGAAAGAAGTGAAATGTTGTTGAATGGAGAGGATTTGGTGTACTGTGATGCCATAGAGATTTACCATTTCTTTAGGAAACGAATGAGTCCACTTTGACAGAATGGAATGCTATAGAACGTGGTGTAATTTTTTGGAGTTACGTGCAGTTTTTTAGATTGGTGTTGATTCGAGAGCAATGTGACATAGTATAGGGTTCCTGAGTGGTTTCGAAGCAAATGGAGCTCTCTTTGATGGAATTGAAGGCCACAAAATATGGTGAGATGTTCCGTAATAAATGTAAAGCTTTTTAATGGACTGGAATTGTCTGTAAGATGACGCAGTAGAGTGTTCCTCATTGTTTTCGAATGGAATGGAGACTTATTTGACAGAAGGGAATGCAATAGAACGTGGTGGAAAGTTGTTTAATGGAGTAGATTCCTGTAGAATGGAGTGGAATGGCATACGATGTGATGCAATAGACAGCACTTAATGGATTGGAAGTGAATCTAGGCTTCTTTTTTGGAATGGAGCAGAAAAGAATACAGTGGAATATTGCAAAATGAATTGGAGATTTCTAGAATGGAGTGTTAAGAGTAGTAATGTCACTCAATGGACGGTTCCTGATTTTTTCGGAGAACAGTTGAGCCTTCTTTTGCAGAATGGAACGCGATAGGACACAGTGGAGTACAGTGGTATGGGGTGCTATGTTGTGTAATTGTGTTGAATTGGTTGTAATGTGATGCAATAAAGGTTTCTGGTGTCATTTGGAAGCGAATGCAGCCTTTCTGGATGGTATCGAACATAACAGAACGTGGTGGAATATTGCGGAAGAGAGAGGAAGATTATGAAATGTAGTGTAATGGGAGTAATGTGATGCAATAGGGGGTTCCTGAGAGATCTTGTAGAGAACGGCGAATTCTTTGTAAGAATGGAATGCCATAGAAGGCTATGGAATGTTCTGAATGAGTAGAATCATGTGGAGTCATGTGCAATGGCATGTGAGTAGATGCAATAGGCTGTTCCTGAACGGATTGGAAGTATGGAGCCTTCATTGGCAGAATGGAATGCAATGGAATATGCTGGAATGTTGCTCAGTGGAGTGCAATGTGTGGTATTGGGTGGAACGTTGTGTAATGTGACTCACCAGATAGTTCCTGGGTTTTTAGGAAAAGAATGGTGCATCTTTTGCCGGAATGTAAGAAAATGAATGTACTGGAATATTTCAGAATGGAGTTAAATGTTGTGTAATGGAGTGGAAAGGGACGGAATGTGATGCAATAGAGTGTTACCGATTTCCTGGGAACGAATGGAGCCTTCTTTGACAGAATCGAACACTATAGAATGTTGTGGAATTTTGTGTCGTTAAGTTAAATTTTGTAGAATGGTGTAGAATCCGGGCAATGTAACACAATATAGAGTTGCTGAGTGGTCTAGAAGCAAATGGAGCTCACTTTGATGGAATGGAATGCAACAGAACATGGTGATATGTTCATGAGTAGAGTGCAACCTTGTAAAATGGACTGAAATCTTGTGTATTGTGACGCAGTAGAGTGTTCCTCATTGTTTTGCAAACGAATGGAGACTTACTTGACAGAATGGAATGCAAGAGAACGTGGTGGAATATTGTGGAATGCATTAGAATCTTGTAGAATTGAGTGGAATGGCATTTGATTTGATGCAATAGACAGTCCTTAATGGATTGGAAGTGATTCGAGCCTTCTTTGTAGGAATGAGGTGCCAAAGAACATAGTGGAACGTAGTGAAATGAAGTGGAGAGCTGTGGAATGGAGTCGATTGGGTTATAATGCGACGCCATAGATGGTTGCTGACTGCTTTTGGAAAACAGAGGAGCTTTATTTTCCAGAATGGAGCACGATAGAACAAGGTGGAGTGTTGAGGAATGGAGTTAAATCAGTTGTAATGTGACGAAGTAAAGGGATCCGGAGAGATTTTTATTCAAAGGCAGCCTTGCTGGATGGAATCTAACGTAATAGATCGTGGTGGAATGTTGTGAAATGGAGTGTAATGTAATATAATGTGATGCAGTGGAAGGTTCCTGTGAGATTTTGTAGAGAGTGCTGACTTCTTTGTAACTGCGGAATGCCATAGAATGCAGTGGAAGTTTTGAATACAGTAGAATCTTGTGGATTCGTGTGGAATGGCATGTGAAATGATGCAATAGGCTGCTCCTGACTGGTTTGGTAGCTATGGTTCCTTCTTTTACATAATGGAATGCAATGGAATGTGGTGGAACATTGCACAATAGAGTGCAATGCTGTGGTATTGAGTAGAACGTGGTGCAGTGTGACGCAACAGAGAGTTCCTGGGTTTTAATAAGAATGGTTCGTACATTGTCAGAATGAAACTCAGCAGATCTTGTTGGAATATTGGGAATGGAGTAGAATCCTGTGGAAGGGAATGGCTTGTGAAGGTACAGAATACGAATTTCAGTAATTGCTTGGAAACAAATATAGCTTTCCTTTGCAGAATGGAAAATTACAGTGTGTGGTGGAATGTTGTGGAATG